>NC_135502.1:66474992-66659015 GCF_052857255.1 Amblyomma americanum
CCCAATATCTGGCTCACATATCGGCGGACACCTGAACCGCGCCGTAAGGGAAGGGATAAAGGAGGGAGTGAAAGAAGGAAGGAAAAAAGAGGTGCCGTAGTGGAGGGCTCCGGAATAATTTCGACCACGTGGGGATCTTTAACGTGCACTGACATCGCACAGCACATGGGCGCCTTAGCGTTTTTCCTCCATAAAAACGCAGCCGCCACGGTCGGGTTCAAACCCGGGAACTCCGGATCAGTAGCCGAGCGCCCTAACCACTGAGCCACCGCGGCGGGTAATACATTAAGGTAACAAAGCAAGAATAGTTGGATCTTTGCCTCGTTGTTCCTTCGTCGTTTTTGTCATTTCTTGTTTCATGTCCGCATGCGCTCTTACTTTTTTACGCACGTTAGAACAACAAACTACCCCAAATCTTGCGTTGTTCCGCTTGCTTTACTACTACAGCATGCATATACTTCACAGCTGCACAGAGTGTCGTCACGACGCGTTTTAAGGTGAAGCTGCCCTGCGCACCGCTGATTGATACCAGCTCGCTTTCATAGGTGGCAGCCACGCTCAGCAGCAGGGACATGGATTACCGCGTTGAACCCATTTCACGCCGCCACTCATTCAGCCGACGTTCTACCTCTATGATGAAAGCCAAACAGACGCGCGCGCTCACCGGCCATCGCAAAAAGCTCGCGTGCTGCTACTACCCCCCCCCCCCCCTCTTTTCTCACTTTCTCCTCACAATGCACACACATACGGGAGTGCCCAAAGGACAGTGAGAGTGCGAAGAGGGAGAGCACGAAAAACCGCGCGATTCCGAGCTCACGTACCGGGACTGTGCCTGAGGTGTAAGGCGCTCACATAAATCAGGCACACACGCTGCCCAGCAGTTGCTTTCTCTCCCCCTCTCTCCTTGAAGGAGGAGGTTGAGGGGGCGTTGCCCACCTGGTGCGAACGCGTGGCTAAATTTTCATGATTCGGCGTAATGAGAGGTCCGAGGCGGCACCATAAAACAGTGGGAGGGCCCGCGTACCGTTGTCCGCACGCTTCGGCCGGCGATTTACGGCCGTGCCCCATTGTACGAGTCCTTCGCGTGTTTGTGCCTGGTCCGTATGCGTGTACGCGTGGTGCGCTGTGCGGTCGTTGTGGTTGGCGCACGCGTTCGGACGAGCCTCTCCCGTGCACGACTCGCATCTGCCGCTGCTGCCGAGGGTAGCCGCGTGAGTGAGTGAGATGCACGCGCCCTTTCATAAGCGACCAGCGGCGGGTTAGAGGGCGGTGATGTTCTCAGAGCTCTTATATTCATTCGGTATACACGGCGGTACGGGTCTTTTGAATGGAACACAACAGTTGTATGCCAGTAGAGGCCAGAAGGTTTCAGCACCCCCTCTTTATGCGTCTCAAAATGTTCTGAAAGCGCATGATGCCGTAGTAGCGAGTCAACTATAAAGCGTTCGCAGTGAAAGCTGAGTTCTACAGTGGTTTGAGTTCATAAATTCTGCGCCAGAAGAAGCGTCAGAACGACAGGGCGCGTGCGATCAGAGATTGTTCGCTCTGAGGCTAACTGTTTACAGCACACAAAGGGGTACATTTCTCAGAAGTACAACTGCAAAGATTCACGGAGCTGCATCTATAGCACAGGACGCTGCCCCATTTTCACACAAGAGCAGTGACGTATACGGCACGACAACCAGATGACTCGTGGCTGGATGATTGAAACTTTACGCGCGACGGCACATGAATAACATTGAACTGTGTCATGAATGGCGGCATTTAGTTTTTAATCGTTTCTGTGAACCTAAAGCGTCCCTACGACGGGGCAACTGATGGCAGTAATGGCAAGGGGAGTCCCGCTATGAGTATCTATAACATCAACCTCTCGCAGTTACTCTCTCTCCTGCCCATCTTACCAAGGAAACAAAGCCTCCCGTGCTGTTCAGGGATAGGCTATCTGTAAATGCAACTTGCCAACTATACACGGTTTATCTCGAGTAACTGGCGAAAGTCATTGAACCTGCGCGTGCCATCTTTTCCCCAGTACACGCAACGCCTACACGTTTGATCAACTACATTGCACATAGTACATATGACAGATCTGTAATCACCATTTTGTATTCACTTGCGTCTATTAAGCGTCTTCAACATGCCGTAAGAATTTTTCTGCAATTGCATTTAAGATTCAAGGAAGGAGTTTTAGGTTAAATGTACCGAAGTGATTAACATATTCTTTGCATACGTTGTGAGCCTCTGAGTTACTGTAGGGGTTCTGTTTCGACTCAACGGCACTCAGGGGCAGATTTATGAATCAGTCTTGGAAAGCACAGGTTTTTGGGTGGGGCAGGGGGGGGGGGGGGGTATTTGAGCTATGTATTTCTTGGACTTTTTGGGGCAAAAAAAAGAGGTTTGGCAAGTTTACTTATAAAAAAATTCTCGATTGGGGGCTGAACAAGAAGAGAATATGCAAACCTCAGTGCGACCGATAAATCTTCCTCTCACGCCACTGTCGATTGGATATGGATGCTGGTAGGTTTGTAAGTACGGAAGGATTGCATCGTACAGATTTTAACAGTGCGTTCAATCGGAAGCCGAATACCCAATATAAAGCCTCTGCCATTACATGCGCATCGGAACTACAACTTGACTCCCTACTCAGTTCAGTGAAATCACCTGCGCCGACAAATAATGCAGAAAACGAAAACGCTGACGCGAGAACAAAAGCTAAGCACACAATAACATCACGACATCCCAGTGGCAGCTATTTAAGACGGATCTGCGTTGCCCGGGGTCTGTATGGTGCAGTCAGCAGCCGCTTCCACACAACTACGTCTCAAATTCATCACCTGCCCCTGCCGCTGCACTGCTCTCAGCTTCGATTCATTTATCGCCCTTTTATAAGCTATCGCGTCACTAGCTCATTTCAATGCAGAATACACTGTCGCCCGCGGAAGCCAAAATGTAGGCTGCAGAACGCGAGAGGCCAAGGCTTGCCTTCGAGCCGCTGCGCGGCGCTCCGAGCAGTGACGAGTGTTCAATTCCCAATCAAAAAGGCATCCATCATTCCGGCCGCTCAGCTGGGGATTACACAATTGCGGGGAGGCCGACGACCGGGTATCGCACGAGCCTGGGAGTGACGCTTCCCTTTCGGGACTAAATCCGGCAGGGCTGGCTTGACTCCCCTCCCTTACTTACCCTGTTTCCCCATACACCTCGGGAACTCCCCCACACTGTCCGCGTGCTGTGCGGGGCGGTAGTGTATATATTTCAACGCGCGAAGAAGTCGCAGGTGGCAAGAATTAGCGGACCGGGGCTTCGGCGGTCCCGCGGGTGTAATCAATTTGCTCGCTATTCGCCGCAGTATGGGCGCCGATGGGGCGGGGAGAGGGATCAGCCCTCGCTTACGTTGTCGCGGCTTCCTTAAGCGCCCGTGCAGCTGACGGCTGGGCTTCGCGAGTGGATTGTTCGAATGAAGCGAAGCCCTCCACTCGCCTCCATGTGTGCTAAGCTAACTGGCACATTGACTGCACGGTAGGAATTAAGAGAAAAAAATGCATCTGTATTTCCCTACGTATTGAGTTAGCGAGCGCAAGATGTGCCCCATAGGGAAGTGATATTCCTTTTTGTCCCGATATGTCTTACCGTAACAACCTTTGTGAGCACCGCTGCATTGTATTCAGTAGAGGAGCAATGGTAGCGCCCCTCCTCACCCCCCCCCCCCCCCCCAAAAAAAAAAAACAGCACGGTGCTTCTTGAAACAGACGTTACTAAATTTATAACGCAGCACTTGTATGGAAGAGTGCCACGAAATTAGACGCGTAGTTGGCGATCACGTGCTACTTGTAGACGCTGGGCGCAAATGTTCAATTTGGCTGAAGCATCAAAAATATGTAATTTAAGCCCGCTAGAAAATAACACCTGCGGCGGCGATTTGTCGAAAAGAAAGCGGTGTGCTATAAATAAACGTGCAGCGTGTTACAGTCGGATACAACTCAAGAACGAAGCGGCTTTTCCCCTTCAAAGACCGCCTTCCAGACAATGGCGTCGGGCGATTCTCGCGAACCTGGTAGTGTGACAATGTAGGGAGGGGACTATATCTTTTCTTCTGCTACTCCATGCAGTCACGCTACCAGAGTCATGAGAATCAGCCGACGCCATTGTCTGGAAGGGGGTCCTTTGACGGGGAAAGCCGCTTCTTTCTTGAGTTGTATCCGATTATAGCAGTTAGGTTAGCGCTAAAAAGGAGTGGCTTGGAGGGCCTTTTTTTTGCATTGAACTCAACGCGGTGACGCCATTATTACGAGTGTAAGAACAGCTTGTAATCATATATCTGCACAGTCGATTTCCTCTTTAATTCAGCGTTATGAGCTATATTTCAGCAGTTGTCACAGAGTAAATTATTATTTATTATGGCCTAAGATGCAGACTGAGGCCTGCAAGCAGATACTTTACGCCACCGTTCAGGAAAATGCAATCGCACGGATTAATACGCAACTTTCAGTCATAGCATTCCATTTTCGATGCTGAATCTTGCGCGGGGTTTCACAAAGTGACCACTCTGCAAGCGTTTCAAAATTATTCCGGCAACATTTTTATAAAGCAAAGACAAAAATCAAGTTCTCCCCGCTTGGTTAGCATAAAATGAGCCCTTCTAATTCGGGCATTTTTCGCTCTTTGTATCTAAAGACCTTCTGAATAATGCTCCCGTGGGTGCAGGTGGGCGAGATGATGGATGAAGGCGCGCGTCACGCAAGAGGGAAAAAAAACGGGGCGAACGCTGTGGTATAGGAGCTTTAATAAACATAAAAAAATGGACGCCCATGTAGGTGTCAAAGAATAGATCTCTGCGTCGTTTTCGGTATTAGCGAAACGCTAGAGGGAAGGCCCAGAGGCAGAGAAGTGTATTGTCTGGAAGGGGCGCGGTTATACGTTGTATCGGTTCTTATATGTTTATTTTTTTAATGAATGAGTCAATGGTGATGCTGTTTTTGCATCTAGCACCATTTTAAAGCTCAGTATAGCAGCCAGACCTATTTCAGCTAGGCTCCAGTGTAGCTTTTTTTTTTGCAGGAAACAATGCGCACTGTAATCATTTCTAGAAGTTTGGACAACTCGACATTTATTTTGAAGTACATGTTAAAATATTCACACAGTCAGTAAAGCAGAATAGAAAGGTCGTTGTTTCGATAATCGAAGATTTTATATTCTGGCCTATAGCAATATAGGGCTGACCGTGAGGGTAATACGAAAAAAAAAAGAAAATTTAGTGTGTCCACATTAGCTGCGCCCCTTCCTCCACCTACCCGGCCAACCACCGGTTCCTAGTCGCCTTCAATGTGTTCTTTCTTCGACATATCGCACTTTTTCTGGTTTGCTTTATCTCTTTCTCGCCTCCGGAACATTTTTGGTTCATTTTCTACCGTATCTTGACTAAGGACCGACCTGCGAACGCTGCCATTTTTCCCACCCTAGAAAACGCCCCGCGGTGGTGTCAACCGCAAGCCGGAAGCACTTCGCGCGCTTCTGTAAGCCCAAAGCGTTTTAAGTCTGCTTAAGCGAGCGTCTTAAGAGAGATCGCTTCAAATCTCATGGGTTTTTATTAGCACTCAGGGGGAGTTCATAGCGTGCCATCAGCGAACGGTTTTAAAGCCTGAAGGTTTCAAGTAACTTCCGCTGAGCCAGCTAATTTCGTGCACTCACGCTCACGAACGTATAAGCCAAAAGACTCGAGGAGAAATCATAAAAAAGGCAAGCGACGTTCCCACGGTGCCGATGTCTGCTTCGACCAGCGGGCGCATGCCACGGCAGGTATGGAACATCCATAGAGAGGCGTCAGAACATCCACTCCGCATCGGGCAGCACGGCGCGACACTACGGCGACACCCCGTGCCCGGCCGCAACGCTAGCGCTGCACCAAACGCGGGATGCATGCACTGGATGAGCAGTATACGGATTTCCACATTCGTGAGAGCTCAGTGGAGCGGGTGCGGTCGGCTATGTCAGAGGAGCTGACAGATTTCCACCTTTTCTCCCGTTATGCCGGTTCCAGCTTCGGAGTGAGCAAAAGGAAGTTTTGTCTTTCTTCCTACAGTGTGCCATAAAAAGAAACATAAATATTAACAGCAAGCGAAGGCCTGTCTGACAGCGGGCCTCATGACCACGGTTGTGCATTCATGATGTATCGTAGTGTTTTTTTTCTGTATTCGTTTTGGGAGCTTGCAATCAATCCTGACTACCTCTGTGTAACAATGATGTTCAGATGATGTAAACACCGACATCGCCGATTTAGTAGAAGTTGCTTTTAACTAGTGAATACGATTCTGTCCCGCGAACGGGGCACTATGAACGAAAGTTTTGCGCACTGTACCCATTTATGCAAAACCCAAGTTAGAAGAAACGGTTCTTTCTATCGTTGGTTAGGCGTGCACCAATGCAGGCGACCTTATAAGGTTATTATTTGTTTAACCTACAAAAATGATGGAGCTGTTAACATTCTTAACAATTCGAAAAGTTATGATAAAAGAAAGTGAAAGGATCCTGAATCGCAGTTTTGGCTACGGAATAAGCAAAAGGCATGAAAATAAAATGAAATACGCACAAGGTCTACGAGAAATCACGCAGAGAGTATAGAAAGCACGATCAAGAGGAAAGGCTATCATTTTGATCGATTGAAAAGCGCTCTTTATAGTATATACCATTCACCTTCATCATCAGACTGCGCCCAATGCAGGGCAAAGGCATTTTTCATATCTCTGCAATTGATCTTGTCATGTGCCAGCTGCGGCCACCCTATCCTATCAAACTTCTTAATCTCATCCGCCCACCTATCTTTCTGCCGCCCCCTACCGCATTTGCCTTCTCTTGGAATTTAGTCTGTTACCCTTAAGTACCATCGGGTATCTTGCCTTCGCATTACATGCCCTGCCCAAGCCCATTTCTTCCTCTTTATTTCGACCAAGATGTCATTAACCCGCGTTTGTACCCTAACCCACTCTGCCCTCTTCCTATCTCTTAACGCTACACCTATCATTTTCCTTTCCATAGCTCGCTGCGTTGTCCTTAACTATGTTCCTCCTAAGTGCCTGCATTGAAAAGTTACTTCCTCGGCACCGCCAACCGAGCGACGGCCTCTCCGTACTGGGCTGAGCACGCGCGCTGTCTCCGCGTGGCGCGGAAACCAGAGCTTACTGGCGGGGCGCCAGGCGGCGAGGGCGGTCCGGAAGTGCGGCGTGCTGTCGCGACACACTTTCTGAGCCGGAGTGGCGTGGAAGGGGCCGCGTGGTGTAGTAGCAGCGGCGGCGGCGAGTCTCAGCCCCGGCTAGAAGCATGTGCCTCGGCGGTTCCGGCCCCGGAAGCCATAAAGGGGCAGCGTAGCCGCGCATAAAGATAGCCGCCCATCGACCACGTGGCTAAGTAGTCCCGGCGCCCAAGACGGATGGCTGTCGGCGGTGATCGTCCGTCAAACGGCGCTGGTAGTGGCGGCGAGCAGAGGCTCTTTTAGTGTTGGAGGGGAAACGTCCTGGCGTATATGCTCCGCCTTCTTCTCTGGCTGTATTACACGGCCGACTTCCATCGACCTTTGACGCCGTGTTTCCGGTCTGTTTACCTTCTGACGTCGATGGGTGGCCGCACTACGCCTCTTTCTACTCTGTCAAGTTCAACTAGGGGAGGAGACGTGGTGTTTAAGGCTCTACAGCGGTGGCTACTTCTGATGGGATGCACTGTATTGTGGTGAACAGTCGTAGAAATGAGATTGCGATTATGGATCTGGCAATGAATCTCGTACGCGTCGATGCGAAGCTTAAATAAAATACATGGTGCGTTAACTTGTTCACTTAGATTTACTATTTATTTTGCTTTATTTCTTCGGCTATATGGGAAATTTATAGGGTTTAATCATACACCCGTAAAATGAAATATCGGCTATAGACGAAAGCCTTAGTGACTACTGTTCTGAGCTGATCAAGCGATCTCATGCCTGTATTTGTGCAGCTTTTGCAGTGAATTGACGCAAAGAAGAAGGACGCTTGCAGGGAAAAAAAGGTGTCACAGACACGCGTCTTGCCGACAGCGATGTCGCGATAGATAGTTTAGTTTAAATAAGCCGTTTTTTGGTAGCTGCTCCATCGGTCAAACAGATGGTAGCGTTTAAATAATTTAGTTGAAATTGCATTCTTTTGTTGAAGCTTTCATAATCCATAACACCTTGAACTCCGGCTGCATAAGCATAGCCTGCGATACGAAGGCGAATATTTTACAACCAAATTCTGATTACGTGGCACAGTTTCGTGGCTGGGTTTATTCCGTTCCTAGAACTCAGTTCAGTTATTAATCAAAAGTGAGAAAAAAAAAATGAATGGACAGTAACCCATGACTGGAGGTGCATTCCATCCTTGAAAAAGTAGCGGGGAAACGATCATTCCCCATTTTCCCCTGACGCCTTAGTCAAGGAAGGCATCATGCAGGGCATCGTTCACGACTACAGCATTCTCAGAGAACCAGTGGGAGGTCCAGAAGAAAGCACGCTACGCCGTCACACGCCAGGCGGCGCTCCAGAAAGCTTACCGGCACGAGCCAGAAGGCATGCAGCGAAAGTGTGCCACGGTGTGTTGAAAGAGCACACCATAGAAGGCAATGACGAAGATGGACAGCAGAACGGTTACAGTCCCTTATACCCGCGCTCTTGGGTTGGCACCGGCGCGCTTTTCAGAAAACCTGGAAGCTTACGCAACCGGACCATTTTATGGCCTCGAAACGGCGCTGAGCGTCCTTTCAGTAAAAGGAAGAAAAGGACGTAGCTCCGTGGGGACCGGTTGCGTCAACAGGAGCGACTGAACAATGGCCGAAACGCCCCCCACAGCGCTCGCCAACAACCGGCGCCAATTACTTGGCTCATGCCCCCCCACCCCCCTCTCTCCCCGCGCCTCCGATTCCTCCGTCTCTCTTCGCCATTAGACCTGACTTTAGAGCTAGAAAAGAGCCGTCCTTGCACTGAGGAAAGGCTGTGCACGACTCCGCTGGCTCAGCGCTAAAATGCTACACCGTCGCAGTGCAGTCGGTCCATTTGAAGCTCACTTTTCTCAAACGGTGAGGAGGTCTTTCTCAAACAACTAGATGCCTCCGCAGCTTTTGGAAGATATTGGGAAGTTGCGAAAGGCTCTTTCTGTTGTCTGTATTTACAGATGTTGAACGCGAGCAGGTGGATCATGCGTTGAAGAATGAAGGATCCGCCCAATGTGCGACATAGAAGAACGCACAAAAGGAATAATCCGGAATTTAAGAAATTATCCAGCCAAATAAATTTTGACAACGTTTTACGCCGCTGTATTTTTAAACACCTTTAATCCTTTAATCTTAAAAAAAACACGTCTTATCAAACTCTCCCACAATCTGGCGTTTACCACATGCGTACTACACCCATGTCAAGTTTCCGCTTATAGTACATGTAGCTCTCGAAACAGGTTACTTATAAGAGGTTTCATGGTAGGGAAGTTGATAGGTCAAGAAGGGCAACATCTACCATTAAGCAGAACTTCCCAGGGCGTCCAAGATGTTAAAGATTGTGCTTACTGAAACCACTGATTGTGCTCACTCACATTCTTTGAGTAAGCCTACACTTTCTTAATACTCGCTCCTGAAGCCCTACAGCTTTTTAAAACGCAATAGAGGGACGGTTCGGCTGAATTAAAAATCTACCCGATGTTTTGGATCAGTGGCGATGGTGTTCAGCTGCGGAGTTTAAAGGGGTGGAGACACAATTTTTGGTTGACGTGTTCTTTGTTTCAAACGTTGCGTATTGCCCCAGGACGCGTGATACACGCTGCGCAATTCATATATGTGCGGTAAATAATTTTTATTGCATTATTTATACTGAGCGATTTCGGTTTCTGAGCGCCGGGGTGTGCTGCTACGTCACGATCAGGGAAGAGCAGCAACCCTTGTCGCATGGGCCCCAAAAGTTGTGACGCACGTATCGCTGCGTCGTCTGCTCTCGTACACATGCTGCGCATAGCAGCGCCTTTCGAAATCATGTGCCGACAAACTTGGTCGGTACTGCGATACGCTGAGAAAAGCCAATTAAGCGAGCGAGGAACGACACTGAGTCCTGAAACCAAGCGGCTCGCTTCGGCCGATCTCAGTCGGTATACCGCGTATGCGAGCACGGTTTCTGCGTTGTATTTCGCTTTGCCACGCCGACGCCGATGCTCGGCGGACGTCTGTGTCGGTGGCCCGTAGCTGACCCTGGTCACATTACCGCGACACGATGCCTCACTTTTCCTACTGACCAATGTCCGTCTCTGTCTTCACTTCGCGCCGCCCCCCGCGCAGCCGCGCTGCGATACTGCTCAGGATCCCGTGCCGCCAGATTACAATATCTGCTTCTAGTTTAGCAAACAGTCCATGTATTCGCTAAATGAATGCTTCCAGACAATTGTACAGGACTCAGCATATGCATCTATATATACATCTATATATATGCATCTGTATACAGGCATCAATTGTTCGCTAGTTCGGCAGGTATTGCAAGCTGCGTTCCACCTAGGTTAGGCAAGCTCATCTCTTCTGCGCCGGTTGCGGGTTTACTTGTTTGCGCAGTGCGATAACTTTGCAAGAATCGTTGAAAAATGCGAGCACCAGCCTGGGGAATGCTTCATTGCCAGGTTGTTGACAACGCATAGGACCGGCGTTTCTGACTCGTTGTAACTGCTTTTTTGCTTTTACCGATGTGTACAGTACTTGAATTTAAACTGGTTTATCCAAAGGTATGTTCGGCAACCATTTGAGATAAACAAAATGGCTTAATTTGTTGCCCTCAAGCGACGTCCACGACTGTAGCTGCCGCCTCAGGCGCCTACATCGTTTGCCGACAGACTGGGTCACACCGCCTAGCAGCGGCGCTTACCGCTTGATTTATTTGCGTTCTAAGATGTAAACAATCCTCGATTTCAGGTCACTGTTGTAAAAACTGCGCTCAATGACCATTTGTATTTGCTAAAACTTGTGAACTCGCTCTCCACAATCGCCGACATTGCACATATGAACCCGGCGGACCCGTTAGGCCTTATTCGTATTGCAGGTGAGCCGAAGGGTGAACATATGAAATGTAGTCGCTCGTTTCGCTTATTCGTGTTAGGGAGAGGGTGCAAACAAGAGAGTCATCGTCTCATCGACGTGAGGGTCTCGCTCGGCCGCCGATATGAGGTGCCGGCTGGTGCGTCAGCGACGGCACATATGCCGATCTGCACTCCGACCGCTGAGTCGCCGAAGCAGCGCCTCGCCGATGTCGCGCGTCGCCGTTCATAGTACGTACGTCACGTCACTGTGTTGTCATGTCACTGCTATTCACTGACATCATTCCCAGGGCTCTACTTCATCACCTATAGCGCTAGCGATGGGCCTCAATCGTGAGAAAGAGCACTTAGGGACTCTTTGGAGCTCAATTAAAATATATTTTAAGCGCTTGTTGCGTCCAATACTTCGCCGTGGGTGACCTTACATACAAAGGAATCCCATAACAAGCTTACTATAGCCTCAAAATTTGATGTCCCAACCCCTTTAACGTTGCGAAACCGAGTAGCGGCAGCGGCGACAGCGTCTTGACGAAGGCAAAATAAAAAGCGCTTTTGTGCTGTGCCACGCCAATACGCGTGTTACCCCAACAATTCTGGACAAAGTCATTTTTGAACAGGAAAGTTTATGAGTGCAATTTTTCATATATTGTAAGATTTCATTATAACAATCAATATGTCCGAAGATCTCCCGTTAACAGGCTTGAATTTTAGCGCTATTACCGTTTTTTTTTTGCTCTCATCAAAAGTGTTCCTTATTGTTTCTATGCCAGTCTTAACTGGCCGACTCGAGCGATGGAAGCACTACAAAAGAAAGATTTTGCTACGTATCGGAACGATGGACCATTATGTTCAATATTTCTATGCCAGTGCCTTAGTTATCCAGTACTCAAAATTTTCGTCCAAGAAAATTTTTGTCCAAGGCAGGCTGACAGGCAGGCAGGCAGGTAGGGGCAGGGGAAGGGCCAGGGCCAGGGCCAGGGCCAGGGCCAGAGCCAGGGCAGGCAGGCAGGCAGGCAGGCAGGCAGGCAGGCAGGCAGGCAGGCAGGCAGGCAGGCAGGCAGGCAGGCAGGCAGGCAGGCAGGCAGGCAGGCAGGCAGGCAGGCAGGCAGGCAGGCAGGCAGGCAGGCAGGCAGGCAGGCAGGCAGGCAGGCAGGCAGGCAGGCAGGCAGGCAGGCAGGCAGGCAGGCAGGCAGGCAGGCAGGCAGGCAGGCAGGCAGGCAGGCAGGCAGGCAGGCAGGCAGGCAGGCAGGCAGGCAGGCAGGCAGGCAGGCAGGCAGGCAGGCAGGCAGGCAGGCAGGCAGGCAGGCAGGCAGGCAGGCAGGCAGGCAGGCAGGCAGGCAGGCAGGCAGGCAGGCAGGCAGGCAGGCAGGCAGGCAGGCAGGCAGGCAGGCAGGCAGGCAGGCAGGCAGGCAGGCAGGCAGGCAGGCAGGCAGGCAGGCAGGCAGGCAGGCAGGCAGGCAGGCAGGCAGGCAGGCAGGCAGGCAGGCAGGCAGGCAGGCAGGCAGGCAGGCAGGCAGGCAGGCAGGCAGGCAGGCAGGCAGGCAGGCAGGCAGGCAGGCAGGCAGGCAGGCAGGCAGGCAGGCAGGCAGGCAGGCAGGCAGGCAGGCAGGCAGGCAGGCAGGCAGGCAGGCAGGCAGGCAGGCAGGCAGGCAGGCAGGCAGGCAGGCAGGCAGGCAGGCAGGCAGGCAGGCAGGCAGGCAGGCAGGCAGGCAGGCAGGCAGGCAGGCAGGCAGGCAGGCAGGCAGGCAGGCAGGCAGGCAGGCAGGCAGGCAGGCAGGCAGGCAGGCAGGCAGGCAGGCAGGCAGGCAGGCAGGCAGGCAGGCAGGCAGGCAGGCAGGCAGGCAGGCAGGCAGGCAGGCAGGCAGGCAGGCAGGCAGGCAGGCAGGCAGGCAGGCAGGCAGGCAGGCAGGCAGGCAGGCAGGCAGGCAGGCAGGCAGGCAGGCAGGCAGGCAGGCAGGCAGGCAGGCAGGCAGGCAGGCAGGCAGGCAGGCAGGCAGGCAGGCAGGCAGGCAGGCAGGCAGGCAGGCAGGCAGGCAGGCAGGCAGGCAGGCAGGCAGGCAGGCAGGCAGGCAGGCAGGCAGGCAGGCAGGCAGGCAGGCAGGCAGGCAGGCAGGCAGGCAGGCAGGCAGGCAGGCAGGCAGGCAGGCAGGCAGGCAGGCAGGCAGGCAGGCAGGCAGGCAGGCAGGCAGGCAGGCAGGCAGGCAGGCAGGCAGGCAGGCAGGCAGGCAGGCAGGCAGGCAGGCAGGCAGGCAGGCAGGCAGGCAGGCAGGCAGGCAGGCAGGCAGGCAGGCAGGCAGGCAGGCAGGCAGGCAGGCAGGCAGGCAGGCAGGCAGGCAGGCAGGCAGGCAGGCAGGCAGGCAGGCAGGCAGGCAGGCAGGCAGGCAGGCAGGCAGGCAGGCAGGCAGGCAGGCAGGCAGGCAGGCAGGCAGGCAGGCAGGCAGGCAGGCAGGCAGGCAGGCAGGCAGGCAGGCAGGCAGGCAGGCAGGCAGGCAGGCAGGCAGGCAGGCAGGCAGGCAGGCAGGCAGGCAGGCAGGCAGGCAGGCAGGCAGGCAGGCAGGCAGGCAGGCAGGCAGGCAGGCAGGCAGGCAGGCAGGCAGGCAGGCAGGCAGGCAGGCAGGCAGGCAGGCAGGCAGGCAGGCAGGCAGGCAGGCAGGCAGGCAGGCAGGCAGGCAGGCAGGCAGGCAGGCAGGCAGGCAGGCAGGCAGGCAGGCAGGCAGGCAGGCAGGCAGGCAGGCAGGCAGGCAGGCAGGCAGGCAGGCAGGCAGGCAGGCAGGCAGGCAGGCAGGCAGGCAGGCAGGCAGGCAGGCAGGCAGGCAGGCAGGCAGGCAGGCAGGCAGGCAGGCAGGCAGGCAGGCAGGCAGGCAGGCAGGCAGGCAGGCAGGCAGGCAGGCAGGCAGGCAGGCAGGCAGGCAGGCAGGCAGGCAGGCAGGCAGGCAGGCAGGCAGGCAGGCAGGCAGGCAGGCAGGCAGGCAGGCAGGCAGGCAGGCAGGCAGGCAGGCAGGCAGGCAGGCAGGCAGGCAGGCAGGCAGGCAGGCAGGCAGGCAGGCAGGCAGGCAGGCAGGCAGGCAGGCAGGCAGGCAGGCAGGCAGGCAGGCAGGCAGGCAGGCAGGCAGGCAGGCAGGCAGGCAGGCAGGCAGGCAGGCAGGCAGGCAGGCAGGCAGGCAGGCAGGCAGGCAGGCAGGCAGGCAGGCAGGCAGGCAGGCAGGCAGGCAGGCAGGCAGGCAGGCAGGCAGGCAGGCAGGCAGGCAGGCAGGCAGGCAGGCAGGCAGGCAGGCAGGCAGGCAGGCAGGCAGGCAGGCAGGCAGGCAGGCAGGCAGGCAGGCAGGCAGGCAGGCAGGCAGGCAGGCAGGCAGGCAGGCAGGCAGGCAGGCAGGCAGGCAGGGGAAGGGCCAGGGCCAGGGCCAGGGCCAGGGCCAGGGCCAGGGCCAGGGCCAGGGCCAGGGCCAGGGCCAGAGCCAGGGCAGGCAGGCAGGCAGGCAGGCAGGCAGGCAGGTAGGGGCAGGGGAAGGGCCAGGGCCAGGGCCAGAGCCAGGGCAGGCAGGCAGGCAGGCAGGCAGGCAGGCAGGCAGGCAGGCAGGCAGGCAGGCAGGGCCAGGGCAGGGCAGGCCGGGCATGCCGGGCAGGCGGGCAGGCGGGCGGGTGGGCAGGCGGGCAGGCGGGCGGGCGGGCAGGCAGGCAGGCAGGCAGGCAGGCAGGCAGGCAGGCAGGCAGGGCAGGGCAGGGCAGGCACGCAGGGCAGGGCAGGCACGCACGCAGGGCAGGGCAGGCACGCAGGTACGCAGGGCAGGCACGCAGGGCAGGGCAGGCACGCAGGGCAGGGCAGGGAAGGGACGCAGGGCAGGGCAGGCACGCAGGGCAGGGCAGGCACGCAGGGCAGGCAGGCAGGCAGGCAGGCAGTGCAGGGGCAGGCAGGCAGGCAGGCAGGCAGGCAGGCAGGCAGGCAGGCAGGCAGGCAGGCAGGGCCAGGGCAGGCTGGCAGGGGCAGGGCAGGGCAGGCCAGGCAGGGCAGGCCGGCCGTCGCGCTTGCCAGTTCCTTCTCAACAGAGAGTTGTTATGCGCTCTTTCCTTACAAAGAAACGAGAACATTAAAATTAGTTCTGACGAAAAACGGTCTATAGCGCGAGTTTCTGTCCTGCGAGATTTGTCTTGCGAGGCTCAGGCCTCTCCCCAGTTTCGAAACAATCTTTCGCCTTTTTCAATTTTCAGGCTCACGATAAAATGCCCCATCTGGAGCAGGAGCAAGCGGGAGTGCTGCGGTGACGATTCCGTTAAGACATGGCCAAGACTACACATCTGGAAGCTGCGGCACGCGGGTGAAGGGTATGGCGTGAAGGAGGGCTATGAGCCACACGCGAGGCACACGCCACGATAGCCGATCTGCAGCCCTTGCGCAAGCCCTTCGCAGTAAACAAAGTACTCGGGGCAGCAGAGAGCGATAAGAACCCAGCCCGGCATGCCATCGTACAAAGGCACAGCTCCCGCAAGTCAGACGAAGGGTACAGCCAGCCACGTGTGGACACAGCAGAACTTAGGGAGGGGGCAGTAAACCGAGAAACGGACAGCCACGGCCGATAGCGGCGAAGGAAAAGAGAGCACCTAGTCGGGACTGTGGGGAAGTAGCCGCTGGCCAAAGCGCCAGACGCTGTCTGCAGAATGAGAAGGCTCGCTTCCTAAGCTGCAAATGCGTCGTTAAACCCCCTTTCTCCATCTCCCTCTCACTTCTCTCTGAGGTGCGGATACTTTCGCTTACGTTTTCAAGGACGCAAGAAAGGAAGGAGATCGAGAAGAAGAAACAAGAAAAGTAAAGCATGCTTCCAAAGCATCCGAATGGGGTTACCACGTCGCACGCCCGCGGACGGCTTTGAGTGTTCGGGGTGTGACGCACAATGCAAGAAGAATGCCCCTCTCTTTAAGTCCCTGTATAGGCGCCGCCGATGCAGCAACGGTACACCGGGAGGCACCTGTGTGCCCTCCCAATGTGCTGACACGTTCGCGAGGGGGCGTTATACGCTGCAACAACGTCGCGTGCAGGCCGCGTGTCTCAATCGCGACCGCCGCAGCAGCGGCGGCAGCTGTCCACACCGGTCTGCAAGCGTTACGACCGAAGGCAGCCATTGAACGCAGCGCGCACCACCGCGGTCAGGCCGCGCTGCCGCTTTCTGTAAAGGCGGCGGGAAAAGAGTTGCGGAGAAATAGGGAGAAAGAGGAGGGGAGTTTGAGATGGGTCGGCCTGGCGCCAAGGTACACAGCCTATGAAAGAATCGCCGTTCCCTCTTGCGAATGAAGGGGTGCACGCTCTCTGGCGCTAGCTGTGGTTACGGCACAGTTGCGCCGATGCCCGCTTCTTTCCAGCTGAGTCCCGCCCCTTCGTGGTTTAAGGCGTGCGCGGACGCAACCGAGCCCCTCGAGGGAGAGGCCCAGGGGTTTACTCAATTGTAGTGACGCGCTTATACATGGTGAGCGCGCTTTTTGGCGAAGAAAAGGGCGCGTTCTCAATGCCCGACAAGCCCGCGGTATACGGCTTGTCGTCACTCCCCACCACGGTTTACTGCCGCCTTGCGTGGGCCGCGAGTCTTTGATTTCTACGCAAGTCAAGGAGCACCTGCGGTGACTTATCTGAACTTGGTGCCAGTGAGTGAGCGTGTTAAATGAGCCTTGAGCGGCGAGCTTTCTTTGCGAGACTTCGTTGTTGACAGCGCGCATTAAGATGTTTGTTCGGGTATTCTGCTACGCTTCTTTTTGCCGAGGGCGCTGCTCGGTCACGAGATTTTTTTTTTTTTTGCGTGCACGATGTTTCTGTGCTTTCTTTCTTAGGTACTTCTTTTTTACCGCACGGGTTTGAGACATGCCACTCCGAAAGAAGCCAACCGGTAAGAGTTAAGAGGTACGTCCGATGATGCCCAAGCAAGAATGGATATTGCCAGGTGAACGCAGCTTAAATTGGCCGCTGCAGGGGCTGAGTGGTTATGGCGCTCGGCTGCTGGCCCGAAAGATGCGGGTTCGATCCCGGCCGCGGGGGTCGAATTTCGATGGAGGCGAAATTCTAGAGGCCCGTGTACTGTGCAATGTCAGTGCACGTTAAAGAACCCCAGGTGGTCGAAATTTCTGGAGCCCTTCACTGCGGCGTCTCTCATAGCCTGAGTCGCTTTGGGGCGTTAAACATCCATAAATCAAAATCAAATCAAAGCAGCTTAAATTGTAATCTTTCTTTTCCTAGTGGCATCTAATCCATGACAACTCCAACTCAACGCCTAACGTTTACGCAAGAAGTGTGAGCAGAACTTGTGGTTTGGGCCTAGAGTCTTATCTCCGCTAACATATGAAGTAGCATTCGACAGGCGCTCAGCGCACTAATAAATAACAGTTCTTCGGCTGCAATGACGTTCTCCCTTTTTCCAGTATTAAAGACGAACATTTTGATCTTGAAGAAAGCGCGTGACTCTATATGGCAGCTTACTCGTGACAAGTGGTCTATAAACACTCGAGCTTCGACTGACACCTAAACCACGCGGAGTGACTTCGCATTATTCTAATACTAATTATCCACCATCTACACCATCACCCTCATAATTGCTTACTTCGTAGTATAGATCACAATGCCGGCGATGTAGAACCAATGTTAACCTCTCGATGTTTGCATATGAGCCGACGGTTACCTTACACACAGTACACCGCATCCGGAAACAAAGAAGGTGAAAGCAATAACAGCAACAGCCAATTTTTAGGAGGAAACTACGTCAATTTGTACCTTCGTTGCTTGTAACAACAATACAAATATAGTAGCCGCAACCTTTGCTTCACGACTGACCGGAGCCGCAGGACCCTTCCATGGCCCATGCACTACGTACCCTCATCCAAAATTAGTACCGTAAGTCTGACTACTGGCTTTGCAAGTAACAGTCTTTACATGAAAACAGCCATTTACATAAAAACGTCTGCGCAGGCTACAGTGGAAATTACACATACACCCCTCATTAAAAAAAAAAAAAGCAGCTATAACCGAAAGCACGCGTATGCGTCTTCATTCAGCGCAGTAATCAGTCGCTCAAAGAATCATACAAGTTACCCGAACCCCAAGGCACACAAGAAGGAATGTAATCGAACTGCACACGCGTAAACTGCCCCGGCCTTCGACCAGCGAGTGTAGATTTTATGTGGCGAGAGCTTGCACTGACAAAGTTTAAGCGAGCTTCCCTGCTCGACGCGCATTTTTGTTATGCGGTAAAGCCCGCTTGCGATATTTTGACTCGGGTTGTTGCGCGAAAATGCTCGTACCCTGCCACTTCTTACGTCCCTCAGCACACTGCACATTGAGCAGATTTCTACGCAGAAGTAGACAGTAGGCCAGCTCTAATACTGAAAAGGAATGTGCTACTCATTGTGTCTCCTCAGCGGTCGCCTCGGACGCACGCGCGCACACGCACGCACGCCCGCAGACGATAAGCAAAAGTAGTGTCCTGATTGAGCGGTTATGGCAGCAGATTGCAATACGGCAGTCGACGTTGCCAGGTTTGAACATATGAAGATTACCTTAATGAAGCATCCGCGGGCACGATACCGAAGCATGTTTCGAAATACAGAAAACTTTAGACTACATGATCTTGAGCGCGTGTAAGGGTTTAGATCAGTCATTCGTAAACAAATTTTAAATTTTATGAAGCTCAATACTGACTTCATTTCGGTTGTTTTATATTCGATCCTTGAAGTACTGAGCTCTCCTTATGGGGTGCACACACCAGGTATTCGAAGCGCAAGAAACCCGTTGGTTGACTGAACTGCTTTCTAAATCCGTTATGACTTTTTCACATTTATTTTAGCTCTTTTTAATTCTTGTTTCTTTTCGTAGATGTTGAGGAATTAGCATAATTCTGCAGCGACCTGTTTGGAGTGGTAAAAACTAGAATCACTGTTCTGAACTAGTTTTCATGTTCCTCTTACCAATCCATCATTATGCGAACACTTGTCACAAAAATAAAAAAAAAGAAAGGAAAGAAGGGGGGGGGGGGAGAGGAAAGCTGGAGGAAACGAGCATTCTTATCGAACAAGGAGCACCTTCAGCAGAGCGAAGGATGGGATATATTCCCCTACAGCGTGCAGAAACGACTACAATGATGCTGTCACAACAGGCATCTCAGCCGGCCCGCAAGGAAGGGGGCCTGTGCCGACTACTCAGGAGCACAACCTCGCCACCGCGCAGTGCAGGAGATATCTGCTGGCTCAGCGTGAACACACGTGCACCACCGCACTCGCCTCCATAGACTGCGGTCACTGGAGAGCAGCGCCGGTGGCACGCTCTCGGCATCCCGCCAGGGTATCTCGTCGAGCTTCGCATTCGCGTGGCGACAACCTCCGGGCGAGGCGGGTGGGTGGTCGCGTGCTGGCGTTCCCTGCGATGCCCGAGCAGTTAATTTTTACGAGAACGCGCCGCCTCGAGACACGCACGCATCGCTAGGTGAGTAGCGCCAGGTACGCGGCTCCCTTGGCTGAGTGTGGCTCGAAGCAAAGACGTCACTCTGCGGGAGACGCGCGCCACGGCCTCGACGACGCGCACCTCGGGCGCGGCGGACGAGGAGTGGTGCGTCGTCACGGAGCGGCGGCTTGCCGTTTACACCCAGAGGCAAGGGCTAACCAGTTGAGATTGCAAGTGCCAGGGGAGCTGCATTCAAGTACCTTTCCTGCTTCGTATACGTGATACTGCCTTCACGTGTACAGTGCGCAGTGCCTGTGACCAGGCTAACGTCACATTTCTTTTTTTTTATTATTCCAAGCTGTACAGCTTTAGGAGACTCTTAGTGCTGTTTCAGGAGTCGAATCGTGTTATCTGCGAACTACACGAGGTCAAGTTTATTGCGCAGATCTTGAACTTAACGGTTAGCACAAAATGAATGACAGATTGATCACATACTGTGGATCATGGATGCAAGCCCATCTTTACCAATACCACGATTCTGGCCCATGCTAAGACTAAACTTCGGAGAGAAATAATTGAGGCTTTTCATATTGCTAACACCGGTGACGAATGCGTTAGTACTGCTTCAGTTGTTCTGCTCGACAAAGAGATAACATTCTTAGATGGACATGTGTAAATTCGATGTCCTCTAGGTTGCTTTACGTCGGTAAAACTCGGTGCTGTTATTTCTGTGGCTTAGTGTTTTTAGCGTTCACACTCGCTTTATTGACACTGCTTTTGCAGCGAGCATAGTTTACCCGTTGACAGGTATCACTATCATGTTTGACTCTGCTTTTGTTATGGCATTTTTGACACTGCTTTGCTAAGATATGTCATATCCCCCGCTTTCATTGTTCACCTCATGAATCTTCAGTTTCTTTTTTGGTATTATGTTTTGCTTGTTATGTTTGGAGTATCATATCAGTTGGACAGAGTGACATCTGGTTGTACCCTTGGCGGCGGTATGCTGGTGTGAACTGCGCACGTGGCTTATCTTTCTTTTGGTTTTGTAATCTTTCTGTTGGCCAACACTGGTATATATTCAAGTTCCCTGCTCTTAATAAACTAGTTGGAAGTTGCGCTCTGTTCTTGTCGTATGTGTTACTTTGTTGTGTCCTGTGTTCTTTGCGCAAGTACATTCTTTGTTAGAAATGACAGATTGTAATAAGGTGTCAGTTATAGGGAACTATTCATTGTCTTCAGTCTTCAAGAACCAAAAATACGACATGAACGATATAAAATAATCCTGCCTTCGTGAAGAGCTCCCATCGAAGGTTTGTTATTAAGCTGGCGTAGAGTATTTAGAACATGAAGTTTTTTTTTTTTCGGAGACATGCACTATATGTGTTCGTAGCTACTTGAGGTTTTCAGCTCGGAAAAACAAAAGGAGAAAAAGACGACCTTGCAGCTGCTTCATCGCCACATATTCAGTAACTCGCGAACGAACACTGAGGGAATGGCAGCCTTTCTTTCACCCTTTATTTGTTTTTCCTCACGCTGTAAGCAAACGCAGTGCGTACTTCACTCACAGCGCTGCAACGCAGACGTGACTATAAAACAGGCAAATAAGGGAAATATTTTTGTACAAGAAGCCGTGGGTCTGCTAACCTCGCTTATTTCCGGCCTGTCGCCTCTCCGTGTCGTACCCTGTGCACACCACACTTGGTGCTTCGCGGCAGCCCTCTGTTCGTGGCAGCGTAACGACGTTCAGCAGCTCCCCACCGACCGCCTTCCAGGAGACGGGGCCCGGGCGCCGTAGACCTGGGTGCCCCCCACCCTTGCAGAGGACAACTTGGGTGGCGCAGCGGGGGTCAGTCCACCTTTCCCTTGGTCGGACGAAAGCGCATCTTGTCGCCACAAGCGCAGTAGGGGCCAGACTGGCGCTGTCTTCTTGTTCATTTTCTTTTTAAAATTTTTATCCTTCACGCCCTCAATGGTTCGCGTTGGTGTTCCGAAAAGACAAGTTCGCCGGGTAGTTAACAAGGGCTTCCTGGAAAGGATGTGCTGCTAGAAGTGGCAAGCGGTATTGTGGTCCACTGGCCGCACAAGCCCCCCCACCCCCCCCCCCCCCACCCCTCCCCTACTCTATGCCTCAAGGGATACCTTAGATGTGCGCGCCTCGATGATGGATGACGCTTTGAAACGGTTGTCACTTTTTCTACCTCTTATTATGGTGCAGTCTGAAATTTTTGACCTGTGTCAAGTCCAACATTCTTGGACAAATATTTTGAACATTGGAAAATTGCAAGGCACTGTTATGGAAATATTGAAGGTAATGATTCATTCTTACGATGTGTAGCAAATTCTTTCCTTTGAAGTTATTCCATCGCTAGCATGGAGCAGTTAAGACTGTCATAGAAAACCAATGGGGAGCGTTTGTGACGATCGCAAAAACGCTACTAGGAAAAAAAAAATGCAAGCTTGTTGACGGGAGGTCTGCGGATATATTGATTGTTATAGTTAATCTTACAATATATGAAATAAATTGCGTCCTTCAACTCTTTCCCGTTCAAAAATGCTTTTGTCCAGAATTTTTGAGTATTACAAGAACTTCAAAGGTGCAAATTTTATTATAATGGACATCGTAAAGTCAATTCTAGGTATCATTTTGATGTGTATCCTTATTAATAACTTTTGAAAAATCTTTTTTAAGTATTGATTGCAGAAGTTCGGCAAAACAGCCTGTATGTCCTTGCCCGGAAATCGGTGATTTTATTTTGCTATGAGACAAACTTAAAAATAGTTCGTGTGGATTTTACGATTGTTCCGTATGCATGACGCGCTGAACAGACGGGTGACGCGTCTACCATATGCGAGTCTGCTCAACACGTTTAGAGCTCTAGATATAATAAGTGTTCTTCGCAAGCAATGTAGGCTTAGCAGCAGCTTGCCACTTCTTTTTATAATTTGCTATAGTGTGACCTATATCACCCGAGTCTTGATGTAAAGCAGAAACCGCGCAGCGGCTAAGAATATCTAATGAAGATAATGCGAGAAAACGCTTTGAGCACAGAATAAATGCGCGCTGAACAATCATATCATAAGGTTCTTGCATTCGATCGCGAAGCATGAAAACAAACATTTTTGCATGGTAGTGACGACAATACATATCTTAACTGCTTCAAAATTAGTCATCATGTTGCATGCTATACTCACGCTTGAAGGGTTTTTCTCCCATATCTCTGAAAAAAAAAATGGCTGGCGTTCAAAGTGGCTTGAACCTAGTTATATAAGCAAGAGCTCTGTTAGGAATGGTTTCCTCTGTGCCAAACCAAATGCCAAGGTCATGGGTCAAGTAAATGTTCAAGGCCAGGTACCCAATGGCTATAATCTATGATCGCGTGGTAATACTACCATAGCTTGGGCTATACCACCACGCAGTCAAGTTCGGTTTGACCTTGTGAGGCATTGAAGGTCTTTGTCTCATCCGAATCGAAATCGGAAGTTTTACCCCGACGAGTAGAGCTCTCGCTCTAAAAACTTGTGGGGCACCGCAAATTGCATTCATTGGTTTTAGTGTACACTCTAAACAGAAAGGAGTAAAAAGGGAGTGAGCTGTCCTCTATCTCACTCTCTTCTATAAAAGGGAGGCTCCAGAGGACAGCTAATGCCCCTGTCACACGGGCACTTTCGATCCTCATTGAGTCAATGCTCATCGAACTCAATGCAGATCGACGGTTGTCACACGGCCACTTTCAAGCGCAATCGAGCTCGATCCTGCTTGGCTCGATGCCGATTCCTCAAGAGTGCTTGAGGTTCCAAGCACAATCGAGAACTCTCGCTCTCATGAAGCTATAAAAAAAAACACAAGTTAACGAAACCAAACCACAATTGTTGTTGTTGTGATCGATTTAAATGTAATACAGAACATTTTTCAGGTACTACGCCTGCTTATATGCAAACATTTGAAAGTAATCTCGACACCACGCTCCAAGCTTCGCCGTCAGTGTAAACAAAGATGGCGTCCTCCTGCTCGTCGGCGCGGAAACTGTGGAGCGAGCGCGAGACAGCCGCTCTCATCGACTGCTGACAGTACCGCCTAAATGATTTGCGGCGCCAGAAGAGAAACGCCGCAGTCTATGCAGAAATCGCGGAGGCGTTGCGGGCCCTCGGGTTGCATCGCACAGCAGCAGAGGTGCGCCACAAAAACCTGGCGCAGATACGCAATGTACCGATTTGGCTACGGATTTGGCTGCCGCTGCCCCCGACTGCACAGTGTTGCCGGACATCGCCATGTTATGGCTGTCGGCGGAACATTTGGCGCCACCTAACACACATGAGGGAAACTTCTCAATGAGCATTGAAAATGCCCGTGTAGCAACGGATGTTTCGAGCGTGCTTGAAAATCTCGATGCAGATCAAGCTCAATGAGGATCGAAAGTGCCCGTGTGACAGGGGTATAACTCCCCTTTTACTGCCATATAGGCGTGTTCGGGTTTAGAATGTACTACGGGCGCGCCTGCGTTAACTTTGTTCAGCACCGGTCCCTATTTATTCTCATTCTGTCTACATACAATAAGTCCTTCAGCGACTGTCAGACACAATGAGTACGTGGCGCTCACCTTGCTGAATACCCGTTGATAGGATCAAACGAGCAGGGTTCGAGCTTTCCCACGCTCTGCCACTACACACGAAAGCACTGCACAAGTCACGCCGAATGTGCAGTGCCGGCGGTGATCTTTCCCTCTTACAACGTACCGCGAACCCCCAGCCCTTGCGCTCTTCAACAGAGAGCGCTCGCCCGTCAAAATTTTCTGCGCCTGCCATTTCGATTCGCCACGCCTCTCAATGCGCGTTGTGCGCTGAGCCGGCGCCTCAGTGCGCCAGAAGGAGCAGAGATCGGCGCTGAGTTTGGGCCGTTTACGAAACGCTTTTCAGCGGTGATCATGATGAATTTGCTAGCTCCCGGTAAAGTGCTTGCTGCGAGATGAATGGCGCGTGGCCGGAGCTAAACGATTGCTCCCTCCATTGTACTCGCTCTCAAGTGAACCCGGCGCGGAGAGAACCTACGAGGTGGGTGGTCGCCGTAAGGTTCCTCTGTCGCTTCCTCCGACTCGCGCCGTGAGAAACCGAAGGCGTTATCCTCTGTTGCTTCCCTTACTTGCATAGTGGAATTTCATTTTGTGAAAAGCAACAATGGCTTCAAGGTCTCTGTTACATTAAGTTCAGTTCATCTTAATTTCTCTAAAGGGTACCTGTCGCCGAGGGTTGGGTTTCACTGGGATAAGCAAACAGCGATGATTAGTATTTAGCGCTATAGTGATCAGTGACACGTTCTTGAAAAGCAGGTGATGAAGTGTTGTTGACGATGACATTTCCTCGAAAAAAGAACAAAGAGCAGATAAAGTAGTTCCTCTCACATTTCTTCTCGCAGTTCTCGCACTTCTGCCAGTTCGCCCTGTTAACTTTTACATTGTGAAACCAGACGTTCATTTATGTCAGCAAACATTCAAGGTGTATGTTTATTCACTAATGCTTCTTTTTTATGTAAAAAAAAATATGTCGACTGCTTGTTTTCTGCTTCTCTTTAAAGGAATAAGCGCGTACAAGGCCAGGATTCTGTCGCATGCGGCCCTAGTTCACAAATCCGCACCAGCTTGTTCATGTGGCGTTTTACTAAAATATTCACGTTTTTTTGTTTTTTGGTACAGAGTGAGCTCCACAGCAAAGCAAAGCGTCAGGTGATGGTGCGGGGGTGGGGAAGGGAAGGGCATGACATGCCAGGCCTCATCAGGTGCAGTCAATTCACATCGGTTTTCTACCCCCACCTCCTGGCGAGTAACGCAAGACAGTAAAATACATGTGCCTCATCAAGGCGTGAAAATTAGCAGAAGCATTGTTCTTGTTCGCACGCTTTAACCAAACGACGTGCAGAAAATGGTAAAACCGCAACACATGGCATTTGTCACGAGTGTAGAAGAACAACAGCGCGTTCTAATAATTGTATCAAGCCCGATCTTTCCGTTCTGTGAAGTGGGACAACATTTGCAGACCCAAAAATGAAACAACTATCGCCGACTTTAATCCAGGCGAGCACTACGAGCACACAACTGAGCCGAACGCCAAGAGAGAATCAACGCATGGCAGATACATACTTCAGAAGCAGCCGTCTTCGAAACCACGCCTCCTCGCGACCGGTACACTATGGCATCGTACTGAGAGGAATTTATCTACTGTTAAGACTGTTAGTGGGCACATGACGACTCCCAGACGCCCGTGAAAACAAATCAACATAAATCGACTAGATACGTGATATATTTTGTGAGGTAGATTGGACGTTTTTCAGTCATTCCCAGTGTCAGTGTCCAGTGAGGCGAATTCACGACATTCCGTTTGCACCGTCTGTACTGATTACTACATGACGATGTTAACATTTTTTTTAGTGGCCTGCACTTTCCAGTCATACTAATCAAGAGTTCCCGGGTTCGAACCCGACCGCGGCGGCAGCGTTTTTATGGAGGAAAAATGCTAAGGCGCCCGTGTGCTGTGCGATGTCAGTGCACGTTAAAGATGCCCAGGTGGTCGAAATTATTCCGCAGCCCTCCACTGCGGCACCTCTTTCTTCCTTTCTTCTTTCACTCCTTCCTTTATCCCTTCCCTTACGGCGCGGTTCAGGTGTCCGCCGATATAGGCGACAGATACTGCGCCATTTCCTTTCCCCCAAAAAACAATTATTATTATTATTATTATTATTATTATTATTATTATTATTATTATTATTATTATTATTATTTCCGGTCAAAAGGTTCGAGGTCACAGTAAGGGTCACAGCTTTGTAAAGATAAAGGGGATGCGAATGTGCGACTTTCATCCAGCGTTCGACGATAGCTTGTTTCTCATTTTCTGGAAACTGTTGCGATAATAACAAGTTATTTGTTGGATAAAAACAAATTCTTTATTTTAACTTGATTCGAGGCCCTCGATTGGACCTTTCCCACAACTCGGGCTAGCTGCACAAAATGAACCATTGCTAATTGTTCTTAATTGGCAACGTGCCAAATTTTAAGTTTTAGCGACGCCAACAAAATTTTGATATTTTGTTAGCGCTGCTAAATTTTGAATTTGAGAATTAAAGGTAAAACACTGGTCGGATTCGTCTAACAGACCCTGAAAAAGAAAAATGTAACCAGTTTGTACAACCTACCTTTCGCCACAGGCAGCGGCTAAAGGTCGTTGGACGGATTAGACACGTCGTTTTCTCGTGTACATTGGACGGATCCCGTCAGTGTATCTTTCTTTAACTCTGAGGGCTAAATGTACAGTCATGGAAAAAAGGCTGCGGGACGTGAGTTCGCAGAAAATAAACTATTTCTATGCGATCGAACGAAGGAGGTCAAGTCAACAAATATCATTGAAGCAAAAGGGAACAAGCATGCTCCATAATCTAAACTAAGTGCCGGCAGACTGACCAGCGAGATAGCATAGAAATTATTTACCATGAGTCCGCATCTCGCAAACTTTTGTATATCACTGTACAACTGGCGGACCCCGTACATATTTTAAGGCGTAAGCCTTTCTTGGCTCCTAAGTGGCGTGGGCGGAAGCCGCAGACGAAAGTTTGTAGATGCAAGTTTGTAGACGGAAGTTGTCCGCACGAACTCTCAATCACAAGGTTTAGGGTAAATAAAATAATAAGTAAAAGTTGATTAGGCAACAGTTGATAAGCAACTGAAATAAATAAGTAATAAAATAAAATAAGAATAGAACAAATAAATAAATAAAAAAGTCAGTAAAATAAAAATAATAGAACAAAACGCGAAAATACAAAATAAACAAACAAAAATAAAAATTATCAATGAAAAACAAAACACAGAAAAAAAGAAAACAAAGGGAGAAAGCGGACCGGGAAAGGCTTTCCCATTTCCGCAGACTGAAGGGCAATACTAAAATTTTTTCTAGGGTACGTATGACGGAGCTAATCATGGTTTGAATTTCAAATTCAGAGATATCTCACAAAATATTTTCTCCGCACGTTCGGTATTAAGGGTATACGTGTCCATGTGTGTCCGACCAATATCGATTGTGATCGCATACTGCGGCTTGCGCACTCTTCGAGCACGGCCGCTTGTGAACTATACCCGGGACACTTTTGTTTCTCGCTCGGCAGTCTGCTTAATTTTGCCTTTGGTGACCCTAGGATTTCCTTTTGATGATTTCTGAATGAAGCGGTTTCGTCCTCCTCGACCTTTGGATTACCATTTACTTAGGTAGTTATATAATAGAATATAGAGCATTACAAGCTATATGTAGTCATAGCTTTGATTCAAGAATATTTACCCACTGCCTGAGATGGGGCGACTGGCGTCCATTCGCGCAAGCAGTGTTTTCTGCTCTGCGCATGACACACACCATTCCTGCAGGTTGTATAATTCTCCCACGTCGTTTGGTTGGAGCGTGAGAACTGCGAAATTGCTCCTGGTTATTTCCATGTAAACATGGTTACCATTACCATTACCAAATGACAATACTTATAACCAAATAACCAAAAGACCTCATGGTTATTTCCATGCGGTACTTTAGTGCCTTGAGCGGAAGCCCGCCTCGTGAATCTCTCCAGTCCCGCGTGCTGCAGCCACGTGGCGGCGTCTCATCGGGCTCAAGCTCGGACAAAGGGGGGGGGGGGGGGGGTCGCTTTGTGACCTTTGTGGAAGTGCTCGAATGTGTGTGTTTCAGTGCGTCTGCACATAAACAAGCATGTGCACTTGTCATCGCGGATTATGCGCTCAGTGCCGTGGCTTTTTTGCCCAGATGCAAAAGCAATTGCCTGACGAGAGAACGAGATGTTTCGCATTTGCTGCAAATAAGTGAACTCCCCTTGTCGATATTCCAGCATGGAAGCTCGCAGCTCCTTGAAAGTCGTCATTTCCGCGTGTAACCGTTTGCATGCTTCGTGACAAAGAGCGCACAGGAATAATCACTTGAATACGTGGGACGTATAATCCAAGAATATCGAAAAAATATCCCTTCCAGTTTTTCTTGGAATGACTTTATTCTTCGAGCATCATGTGTGCACAGAAAACAAATACAAAATAAAATAAAGGCTATGATACTAGCTTTACTTTTATTCAAAGCGCCGTTGTTATAGTGAGGGCCTAACTTTCTCTTCCTACCGTGCGTGGAGAAAAGGTAGAGTTTCTGGACACGAATTCTATATAGCAAACTGTGACTTTCTTAGTGTGACCTACGACTGTACGCACATCAATTCATTCATACCCACGCATACATGAAATCTGAATGGACTCGCACAGGTTTGTCGTAATGAATAGCAAGCACTCAACGCCAGAAAAGGCCCGATCGGACACATGGAGCGCCGTAAACGACGAGACGGAGAGAAAGTGGCTGGGCACTGTCGACGGCGGCGCCATCTGTCGTCAGGGCTTGAAGTTGACGGGGTAGACGGGCACGAAACGCTGGTAGTACCAGGGCGGCGGGAACACGTTGTCCTGCGGGTACACGTACCCCTGGCGGTCCTCCTTGCGGAAGATGCACCGGCCACGCCAGCAGGTCAGTGAACCACAGCAAGGGTAGCTACGCTGAATGCCGCACTGCACGCAACACGCACGTGTCATATTAGGCGCGTAGGCTGAGCAGGCTTGCCACTCAAAGCTTAGTGTTTCACCCTTTCCCTAGCGTTGGAAATGTGGCAGTATTTAGTGTGGTTTTCGTAATTTTTTTTGCTTCAGAACTATTTGGTTTAAAATTTAATGCAATGCACCAAAACGAAGAAGATTAAATATACTTTTCAAAAGTGTGAGCTTCATCAAATTTGTATGTTATCAGATTTCATTCGCGAAATTAAGGTACATGGATTAAATCTGGACAAAACTTTGAAAGACAGGTACTAAAGAAGAAAAGATTTCAATAAATTTTCGAATAAGGAGTCTGCCTATCCAATCGAAAATGCTTCCGAAAAAGTGCAACTTCCAGCTCGTACAATTCTCCCGGCTATAAGACAAATTTAGGCCCTATAGTTGGGCACGCCATTCGACAGAACAGTCGGGTGAACCATTTCCAGCGCACGTGGTATAAAATCCTGCCCAAATGGTGTTGAAACTCTACAAATGAGACATAGCATCGGCAACGTCAATACCCATTTCAAAACAGCCGCTGAGCTTAGCAAAACTAGCCGAAGCGTTCTCGCCGATCGATGTTTTGGGGCTGGTTACTCCTGCCTTCTTTGCCCTGGGGATCAAAATCGAACGATCAGATAGCATCCTTTGAGTCACTGCTGCCTAGATCGTCTACAAGATCAGCCGCGGACGCAGATGAATAACGATATTTGCCGCGTTTCGGGGAGTGCGTTACGCTGCGGAGGCAGCCATTTTTTAACGCTCCGGTGTTTTCGTAAAGTGGTTCAAAAATCGCAGGCACGCGGAAAAAAAAAAGTTATATTGAAGAAGAAACTAAACAGTTGTGTTCTAGATGAAACGCAGATCGACATCATTTTTAAGAAAGATGAGAAAGGGTTTGAAATTGACGTTCGTATTCATTGTTAGTGGGCTAGTGATGGTCAATGGGCGCGGTAAAGTGAGTGTTTAAGCACTTGCCTGCAAAAGTATATGCTTTTTTCGGCTTTTTGCTTGCTTAGTATGATGAAAAGTTGGAAGAAAATTTTCCTCGCCAGGGTGCCGTCCTAAAACTTTCGATGGTTGACCCTTCTGCCAAATGATCTTGAATTTTAATGCTCACGGACCCCATGGGGTCGTAATACTGCAGCGTTGAATTCAAAGCCGTAACCGGGAATGTGCTGCGCTGTAGGAGACAGCTTGTGTGAGAAGCGCGGAAAGAAGCAAGACCGTTGAGCTCTTTCAGTGACAAGCACGGAGAGAACGGAGGCGTAAAATCCGTAGCACCGGATACGCATGAGCAAGCATAAGCAAAAACAACACATTGTCACCAGCGATAAAATCAAAGAGAAAGAAAAATAAAGAAACGTGAAAAAAATCGACAAAAGTCATGAGAAATTTGTTCACGCCTGACACAGCTGCAAGAAACACTGAATCAGATGATATCGCATTCTTCCTGCTGCAGCCGCTAGTTTCTTCCTGTGCATCTGCTGAAGTTCCTCACAAGCGAGAGTGTCGACTCATTCTGCTATGTTGGCTTGCTTTACGCAAAGAAACCCGTTCGTTTCACTCACTCACTCACTCACTCACTCACTCACTCACTCACTCACTCACTCACTCACTCACTCACTCACTCACTCACTCACTCACTCACTCACTCACTCACTCACTCACTGCCTCACTTACTCACTCATCACTCACTCACTCACTCACTGCCTCATTCCCTCACTCCCTCCCTCCCTCACTCACTCACTCACTGCCTCACTCACTCACACACTCCTTGTACCTATTAATCAGTGGTCGCTTTAGATAATGAGTACATGCTTGCAAAAACTCGCCCTGAAGCTATTTGCGTCTATAAGAAACGACGAGTGATTGCACAAATATGTCAGAGAAAGTTGTGAAGTTTCTACGAGGAATAAGTTACTCTGTGCAAGGTACATGACGCGCATGCTCGAATATATTTCGCTATTCGTAAGGCTATGAACAGGTAAGGTAGTGGACACTAAAAAGAAGTTTCGTGCTTAGCCACGTTTTCTCCGTCTCTACGGGTTTAGGTGAAAGGTTTTGTCATTCAAAGCTCCCAGACTCCAGGAATGCGCGCATCAGCTCTCTGTTTCTCTGCACGAACCTCTTGATACCAGGACCTGCAGGCGGGTCCTCCGGGCGGGAACTGCCCTTCAGCGGTGCGCCACAGGACGACCAGTAGGAAGCAGGCAGCTAGGAGAGCCACCCTTCTTGTACCGTCTGCACAGACAGAAAACGCGCAAGCGATTATGTTTACATTATCACCGATAAGGCACAGTGGCAAAAAATATCAAGTTTAGAGCGAAAACTACCATAATTCAGGACTTGGAATTCAGTAGTCATCATAAATACCTCTTTGTACTGGTTCGATACCTTCCAAGAGCTTATTTTCCCTCTATATCATGAGTATAATACGTACACGGTACGAAAAAGGCCTCTCCAGTATCCCTCCCTTTAACTCTGTCCTTATCACCCTGCATAATCCTCGCAATCTCATTCTGCCACTTGACTCTCGCCACCCCCGGCTACGTATTGCCTTCCTTTGGAATCAACTGTGTGACCCTAAGTGATAGTCGGCAATCTTCCCTTGGCATTATACCGGGTGTTTCTTTTAGAAGGCCCAAATTAAAAAAAAAAGAACGCGAAAAAATCGCGTTTTAGAAATTCCAAAAACTCATACGGTTATTACCAACGGCCGACCACAAATCTCTAATTGCAATCAGGTGCCTATTGGTAGTGGTTTAAAAAGTTATCTAATAGAATTTAGGCAATACTTCACTAGTTAACTCGGTTCGTCTGTGTTTGACGTCCGCCAACACTGGTATTACAATGCCACAAAAAGCTTCTATTTACCTCGAAAACCTTCTTTTTAAAAATCTATGACCATCTAAAAAAAAATTGGCGGTGGTGTAGCTCTGGTTAAGCCTGGAGTGACGCAATAGCTATAGCTGGCCGAGTGGAACTTGTTCACGTGACCAACCACGTGATCAGCCACGGCGCCGTCAGCTGCTCCACACCAAGACCTACTGAACTAGAGACCTTCACATTTGGCACTGCTCCACCGCGCACCTTCTAGTTCATGCCTTTTGCCGCTAGGAAGGGCAGCTACGGGCGGCGGGGCGCTACAGTTAACCTTTTCATCAAGATGGCGTCGGTTATTTTACTTCAAGGATGTAATAGTTATGTCATGTGTCTACGTTTTGAGCATTCATCATTTATCCATTGTCTTAGCAAAGATGCCAGAAAGTCTCACGCATGCATGCGCGAAAACTGAATATTCAGCGCTAGGATTTAAAGAAATGTCATGTTTGAATCGTTCATTACTAGGTTTCAAAATATTAAGACAGGACAAAAGCACAGGGAGGCAGTGAGAGGAGAGAAATCATTTGTCGAAAGCAGACGATGATGATGATCCTGACAGACTAACAGGTCAATCGAGCGCCCTCTACGGCCAAAAAGTTAACGAAATTTGGCGCACGCAGTCCCATAGGACCCCGCCAAATGTGCAGATATCTAGTTCAGTAGGTCTTGCTTCGCACCACGTGACCAACGACGTGACAGTGTGGCGGCACAGCCACAGGGTGGCGCGTCGCCACGCTGATGGCTCGAAATGCTACCGTAATATAGCTATCGCTACAAAACTCTCGTAATATGCCCCTTCTCACGTCGCTTTCTTGATTTCAGCAAGGCTATTTTTACAGCTGGGGCACAAGGCACATTCCAGACGTGGAACACAAGAGAACAATCATGGCATTGCTACATTGTAGTACGTGGCAATATCACTGACTAGCTTCTGTTCCTTAATCCAGACTGCTCTCTTCTTGCCTGTTAACGTTACACCTATAATTTTCCTTTCCATACCTCGCTGTGTTGTCTTCAATTTAACTTCAAGACTTTTCGTTACTCTCCACATTTCTTCTGCCCCATCGGTGAATGGTGGCAATTTAAGGTACGACATCTAGGGGAAGAGGTATATTCTTTCCTCTTTAGGGACACTGGTGAACTGCTATTCATGACCTGAGAGTATCTGCCAGATTCACTCCAACCCAACCTTATTCTTCTATTTCACTGTCAAGCTCCGGATCTGCCTAATCAGTAAACGCATACTCTTTTACAGCTCCCACTGCTTCGTTGCGTATGGTAAGCTGTTTCTTCCCCAGACTACTGAACATTTCTTCAGTTTTTTTTTATATTAGTGTGGAGATCCACCATTCAGTTTGTGATCCTTTATTTAATTCCTTTTTTTCTCATCAGGATATCCGATCCCTCGGTATCACTAGATATGCCCTTAACGTAATGATTATTTTGGCGACCTTGGCTACATTACCTATCTTATTTATTTTGCTAATAATGATGTCCTCCTTGTCGCTTAATGCGTACACTTGCCTTTTGGCCCTGTTTAGTTTCCTCTTTACCGCTTTTAGGCTGCCTCCGTTCTTTAGAGCGCGTGCTCGATGCTCTCCATAGTATACTTACTTATTTCTCTTACCTTACGATTATTGATCAGCTTTAACGGTTCTGCCAATTCTACTCTATCTTTCATGCTTTGGCGTTTCTTGATCAGACTTTTTGTCTGCTGTGAAAGCTTGCTAGTATCCTGCCTAGCTGCCCCATTCTGTAGTTCTATTGCGCTCTCCGTGACTCCTCAGCTGGTTGGCAATATTATCGTTAAACTATTATACACTGAGGTTTTCGTCATCGCTTAAAGCGAACTATCTGTTCTCGGGCAAGATCTTGAGTCCGCCTGCTTTACCTCTTACCGCTAAATCGCTAATGTGCTTCTTCCTCACTGGTTTGGTCCAATCCTTCTTCAAGTCTAGGCTAATTCTAGACCTCACCGTCCTTTAGCTGCTAGATCTCACGTTGCGTCTCACCGCTTCGCATGCGCGAGGCGCGGTGTTCCTAGTCCTAGTCCTCCATATAGAAAATAATAAAATTCCAACAAGGAAGAGCGCCAGGCAACCTCTCAAAAACTATTCACCGTGTGCTTACAGGAAGTATTCAGAGAATTGAATGGGAAAGAGTTGGGGGATAAAAGTTAACGGATAATTTCTTAGCAATCTGCGGTTCGCAGATCCCTCTGAATAACTGAGGGGACGAGTTAAAAAGCATGATAAATGACCCAGACAAGCGAAACCCAACAGTGGGCAGAAGAATTAACAACAAACTAAAGTAGTGTTTAACAGTCCCGGAAGGGAATAGCAGTTTACAATAGGCAGCGAAGCGTTGGACATCGTAAGAAAATACTACATATATTTAGTGCAGATGTTGCCGCAGATCTGGACCATGAGAGTAAAATAACTAGAAGGACTAAGAATGGGTAGAATGCATTTCGCAGGTGCTCTCATATCACGAATGGCACTTTACCAGTATCCCTGAAGTGAAAAGTATATAACAGCTGTGTCACAATACTCACCTATGGGACAGAAACGTGGAGTTTAATTAAAGAGGTTGAACTTAAACTGAGGATAATGCAGCGAGATATGGAAACTAAATTGATAGGTGTAACGTTAAGAGACAGGAAGAGGGCAGAGTGGGTCAGGGATCAAACACGGGTTCATCACATCCTAGTCGAAATAAGGAAGAAGAAATTGCAGTGGGCTGGGAATGTAATGCGAAGGAAAGTTAAATGATGGTCGTTAAGGGCAACAGAGTGGATTCCAAAAGAAGGCAAGCGTAGGCAGGGGCGGCAGAAAGTTAGGCGGGCGGATGAGATTAAGAAGTTTGCGGGGATACGATGGCCGCAGCTGGAACAGGACAGGGTTACTTGGAGAGATATCGGAGAGGTCTTTGTTCTACTGTGGTCGTAGTAGGCTGCTGCTGCTGATGATGATGTTGTGTCACCGGTGAAACACCATAGCAAAGCCCGCGCAAAAACTGCTGATGACAAGTCTCGGTGCGCTTCAATTGACAGTGGAACTGAATAGGAAATTATTCGAATTTTTCTGTAGGCAAGGCCGATACACCAATAGCGTGCAGCGTTGAGCTGCTAATAATATATTGAAGTTTAGCGCAATATTCGCTGCCGTCACCCAGAAGTGTACAGTAGTCGTCGAAATGGTCCTGTGCTGCACAAACTGGAATCCCGAATGACTAGCTGTTTTTTCAGTTCAAAGCTTGCTCATGTAAGCAAAACATGGCTGCGAGCTATGACACATGAGTTTACTAGACACTCGTCCTAGGCTGCAGTATCTGAATTACTTACTCATTTTATTGCACAGTGCGTAAGCACGAATTCCAATTTTAACCATAACTTAGCTATATACTAGAAAGAGTCACCGAAAGGTTGCTCTACAGCAAAACAATTTTGCTGTGTGGTGAAGTGTCTAGCATACCTTCCAAACACAGGTCAAAAACAGCAAAGCTCGTGTACGTTTAGACGTGCCACACACAGCCTTACTTTTTTACTTACTTCGCGTTGCGCTGCCAGATGGCAGCTGGCCTAACAGGAACGTTAACGTGTGCCGAGGCTCTCAAGAGAGAAGGGACGCCTACTCGCTGCAGTGAATATGGCGTTCTGCCACTGAGTACAGTTTCGCGCAGTTCGATAGGGCATTACTTATTATCACGGGCGAATCCTTGGCTTGTGAAGATTTATGTAGTTGTGACGCAAGCACGTAACGAAAAAAGAGCGTCTGAAGGTGAACATCCCTTCGATAACATCCTCAGTAATCTTTTATATATATATTTTTTATATATACTGGTTCAATTCTATGAAGGTCCGAAGATCACGACACCGTACTGCCGTACGATGCAGGTGAGATGAAGTAATTTTTGTGTCAAAACCTGTAATACAAGGTGAGCTAAAAATGTCATTGCTGGAGTGGCCTAAGGTTTACTGTATGAATTTACTGACAGTGAAAAAAAAATTGGCAGTGGCTTAGCTCGGCTATGCCAGGGTATACGTAACGAAATGTACGTTTCCCTGGCTGAGCTTGTTGTGGTCACTGTATGCATAGCAATGAGAGACGATGGGTATGCACATCTTTTATTCATTTTGCTTGACAGAGACGAAGACTGCCCGATGATCTGTGAATACAGTATTTCGATTTGGTCGAGCTTCTTCAGTATACAAGCGCTATAGTGGTTCCCCATTGTGTAGTCTGGACGTGAGGGCCCGAAGCTAAATTAAAGTCAAACTTTTCTTTCATACACTGACTAACAGAGTTCTGTTTCCTGTTGAAATCACCCAAGTCACACCCGACTGTGAAACCGTGCCGTAGGCTGGTATACACGTGGCAACCACATCAATCGACTGCTTGACAGATGTCCCCGGCGCCACGTAGACTCCTTGGACGATAATGCCGCTTTCCAGAAGCCGATCACAGCAGGCTTCACCATTATTCACCGCGATCGAAGACAGATGTCTGACGGCGGTGATACCTTGTTTCACGTACACATGTGCACAGACTCCAGCGTTTTATTTGGTTCAAGCCAACTGCCAGGCGACAACCTCGGGATCGGAAGAGTTAATCTCTTGTCTATACCGCCGTTTAGCAACGGCTAGACTCTCCTTCTCTGCATGCATGTCAAACGTTGTGATACGGACGCGCACTACATCGCTTTTTATATGCAGTCCTGCGCATGCGACGTGGGGTTCGGGAGATACAGCGGCGTGTGGCGAGGCGGCGACGAAGAACGCGGCGCAGCTCTTGGGTCTCTCTGGTAACCATGGTATCGGCGCATGCGCACAACTGCTCATCCGCGTGACGTCACGCTCGCCTTTGACGGTGGAGCGGCCGCGCGGCCGCAGCGACGGCGAAGCGCACGCCGCACTTTGCTCCTCTTCGGTTGCCATGGTAACGGCGCATGCGCACAACTTACCTCTGCCATCTACCGCGAAATGCTCAAATGGTAGCCCAGTGTAGCTCTCGCTACAAAAAAAAAAAAATGACCGACGATTACTGTACCCCCTAACGCGAAATTTGAGCGCAGCGTTTTGATTTTGCGATATATTGAGACAGAAAACTAAACTTAGACGAGGCATTGCCGCTTTGTCGCATAAGGCCTCTAAACAATTTCACTGAATAATAATAATTAATAATTGGTTTTTGGGGAAGGAAATGGCGCAGTATCTATCTCACATATCGGCGGACACCTGAACCGCGCCGTAAGGGAAGGGATAAAGGAGGGAGTGAAAGAAGAAAGGAAGAAGAGGTGCCGTAGTGGAGGGCTCCGGCATAATTTCGACCACCTGGGGATCTTTAACGTGCACTGACATCGCACAGCACACGGGCGCCTTAGCGTTTTTCCTCCATAAAAACGCAGCCGCCGCGGTCGGGTTCGAACCCGGGAACTCCGGATCAGAAGTCGAGCGCCCTAACCACTGAGCCACCGCGGCGGGTAATTCCCTGAATGAACATTCCTAATTTGCGCAGAGCGGCGCGGTGCAACCTTTGCCCGGTAGCGGCGTCCTCTCGCGTTTGCTGCTCCCGGCGAAGACGCTTTGCAACTATACCATTGGGGACAGAAGTCTCCAGGGCGCGGGAAAAGCGATATAGGCGCATAGGTGCACCCGACCGCGGCGGCCGCGTTTCGATGGAGGAAAAACGCTAAGGCGCCCGTGTGCTGTGCGATGTCAGTGCACGTTAAAGAGCCCCAGGTGGACGAAATTATTCCGGAGCCCTCCACTACGGCCCCTCTTTCTTCCTTTCTACTCTCACTCCCTCCTTTATCCCGTCCCTTATACGGCATGGTTCAGGTGTCAGCCGAGATGTGAGACAGATACCGCGCCATTTTCTTTCCCCAAAGACCAATTTTCAATTTTTACATAGGTGCCACGCCTGTCAACAAACATTTGCTTTCAGAACAACACATGGTAATGCATGAGTTCCTCTGCCACACCCGCAAGTTCGGCTTAGATCAACTGCCTAATAAGGGATGAGCTATCGGCTTTTGTTCCCAGTTATGCGTTATAAAGAAAAAAAAATCCCTTCGTGACATATGCGTTGCAAGCCTACCTGGCACGCAAAGGGCCTCGGTTCGAACGTCAATACCAGCGAATTTGTTTTTTCGTTTTTTCGACGTGAGATGTCACGTGTATATATATATATATATATATATATATATATATATATATATATATCTATATATATATATAATGCCACGCTGGCCCCACCTGGAGGTCGAGCTGTGTTCCCGAGCGCGTGGCCGAACGTCTTCTTGGTCCAGAACGAGCGCGGCGGTGTTGGCAAACCTCGCCCGAGTGAACAGCTTTGTTCTCTGTATTTTCGCCGGTGAGAGGTACGGGGATCGTTACCCCGCACCTCCACCAAAAATGTCACCGGCGAAAATACAGAGAACAAAGCTGTTCACTCGGGCGAGGTTTGCCAACACCGCCGCGCTCGTTCTGGACCAAGAAGACGTTCGGCCACGCGCTCGGGAACACAGTTCGACCTCCAGGTGGCGCCGGCAGAAAGTCAGCAGCGTGGCAATATCATTTGCTGTAGTTCATGCCGGTTCGACGTGCTCTTCGCTTTGCTATAGCTCTGCCGGTTACGCCGACAACGACGACGAACAAGCCAGGAACGGGTGCCTAAGAGCTGTGCTCTAAAATAGAACAGGCGACAGAGGTCACATAGTGAAAAGATGGCGGTGAGTCCAAAACAGCCTGCAAAACGACGAAACCCGCCGGCTTTGTTCTCGAGGCGTTGACACTGAAGCAGCTTGTTTGTGCAGTGACAAAGAACACGCGAGCTTTGTTTCGGAGGCGTTGACACATGTGCAGTAGAGCGGATGCAAGGGCCCCGACACTACCCTGCACTAGTTAGGGGGTTAACGACATGACAGTTTCTGTTGGCTGTATACTCCAGCGACATGACGCTTTTCAGAAATGTACTCAAAAGCTTCAGCCCTTGCGGGCTCGTATTTCACGCCGGTATACATGTCGCGCGACGAACGCCGTCACAGACCCCTGCGCCTTATGGCGGCGGCGTTAAGCTGGTTTTCAGAACGAACGAATGGTCATTACGCAACAGCCGCTGCAAAGAAAGCGCGATCCCTCTCGCCTGCCTCGATAATAATATTTATCCCCAGGCGGTCGAAATTATTGCGGTGGAGGGCGGCACCTCTTTCTTCCTTTCTTCTCTCAGTCCCCCCTTTATTGCTTTCCTTACGGCGCGGTTCAGGTGTTACCCGAGATGCGAGACAGATATGCGCCATTTCCTTTCCCCAAAAAACCAATTTTCATTTTTTTTAACTGCACCCGCCGCGGTGGCTCAGTGGTTAGGGCGCTCGACTACTGAGCGGGAGTTCCCGGGTTCGAACCCGACCGCGGCGGCTGCGTTTTTATGGAGGAAAAACGCTAAGGCGCCCGTGTGCTGTGCGATGTCAGTGCACGTTAAAGATCCCCAGGTGGTCGAAATTATTCCGGAGCCCTCCACTACGGCACCTATTTCTTCCTTTCTTCTTTCACTCCCTCCCTTATCCCTTCCCATACGGCGCGGTTCAGGTGTCCAACGATATATGAGACAGATACTGCGCCATTTCCTTTCCCCAAAAAACCAATTATTAATATTTTTTTAACTGCGTAAGTGATAATTTAAACAATCCAAGATGTACTTAAAATTACTTCATCTCTCGGTGAGCCTTAAACGTTTTACTTAAAAAAGCAGGGGAACAGGAAGACATAGGGCTAGATGGGCTGTGCGTAAGGGACGGTCGCGTGAGAGACAAGACGGTACGCCCGCAATCCGCCGCGTATATACCCATCCCTTATGCGCAACCCATCTCGCTGCAATTGATACGTCCTTCAACTATAGCCCATTTCTGTCTTCCTCCTTTTAGTCCCTCTTTCCTCCTTTCCCTCATGGCGCGGTTGAGGTGTTCACCGAGAAGTGAGATGGTTACCGTGTGTTTCTCCGGTTCAAAGCCAAACAGAGAGAGAGAGAGAAATAACTTTATTGGCACCCGTAAGATAATTTGGCTGGGAGTCAAACAGAAAAATTAATAAAATTGGACAAACTCGCCCAGCCGCACACCCTGCAAGCTGATTGTTATAGTTGTCCTTGGCGTCTGCTGCTTTGGGGAATCGTCGCACTGATCACGAAGGCAGTCTCCCAAGTACGTCACTTCTGTGATCGCAGCATCTCACGCCGCAAAAATTGACTCCAGTAAAAGAGAAAGAGAGAGAGAGAGAAATAAAGAAAGTGAGGATTGCCAGGAGAAGGTAGCATTCTACTGCCCTGCACTGGGGAGAGGGAGGAGGGCATACAAAGGGGAAGGAGTAGAGATGAGTTTTAAAGAAGTACAGAAAAAAGTTTAGAGAAACGAAGTGCGTGAAGAAGGAAATGTCGTAACACGCACAAGAAGCCACACAGTCAGGCTCCTCTGGAGCTCTGCGCTCGGCATGATGCGTGGAAAAAAACAAACTGTTAGGACTGAAATTAAAGCTTCACGAAAAATGCTTTAGTTTCTGTTGTGTTGACACCTTATAACATTCTGTTCGGCTTCTTTTTTCACACATTCCTTGTAGTTAAAAAGTTTACTGCTCAATCTTAATTATATAATCGGGTGATTACGAAACAATGATATTCCTGGTTTAACTAGGTGACCAAGTACATATTGCTTCTGAGCCATTACCGCCGCCTGCTCATTTAAACTGAGCCCAAATTAGCTGTGGGGGACATGCAGCAGTGTAAGATAACTGCAATGACTCATTAAAATTGACCCCAAATTAGCTTTGGGGGACGTGTAGCAGTGTAAGATAACTGCAATGCAAGCCGGTTGGAAAGATTTAATGAGGTTTGTTGTTGCTGTTGCGACTGAAGGATGACTGAAAAGTACATGTGTCTGCCCACTGGCGCAAGCTGAGCCACAATCGCTGCCACGTGCAGAAAGTAGGTGAGTTAAAAGAACTATGAGAGGAAAGATTGAAAGACAAGACGCCCGCGGCGGCTGCGTTTTTATGGAGGAAAAATGCTAAGGCGCCCGTGTGCTGTGCGATGTCAGTGCACGTTAAAGATCCCCAGGTGGTCGAAATTACTCCGGAGCCCTCCACTACGGCACCTATTCCTTTCTTCTTTCACTCCCTCCTCTATCCCTTCCCTTACGGCGCGGTTCAGGTGTCCAACGATATATGAGACGGATACTGCGTCATTTCCTTTTCCCTCCCCCCCCCCAAAAAAAAAATTATTATTATTAAGACAAGACGCGCGTCGCAACATCTGCGTCATCCGAAACGACGACGAAGGTTTAGCAACAGACACACCTGGTGACAAGGAGCCATCGCCACATTGGTACGAGCTCCTAGATCCCAGCCCCGTAGGGCCAGGAAACCACCGCCCCTCATGAGGTATGCGAGCCACAGCCGGGATGTCTGTAGGATACTTTGACGACCAGGAAGTAGACAAAAAAAAGGCTGGCGGTTTAGCACTGCTACGCACGAAATAATGCGCGAAAGCACAGTTTTTTGCAGGTGGATACCACCGCTATATGTACCTGAAAGCGCGATTGAGGTGTCCACTGATCCGGAGTTCCCGGGTTCGAACCCGACCACGGCGGCTGCGTTTTTATGGAGGAAAAACGCTAAGGCGCCCGTGTGCTGTACGATGTCAGTGCACGTTAAAGATCCCCAGGTGGTCGAAATTACTCCGGAGCCCTCCACTACGGCACCTATTCCTTTCTTCTTTCACTCCCTCCTCTATCCCTTCCCTTACGGCGCGGTTCAGGTGTCCAACGATATATGAGACGGATACTGCGTCATTTCCTTTTCCCTCCCCCCCCCCCCCAAAAAAAAATTATTATTATTAAGACAAGACGCGCGTCGCAACATCTGCGTCATCCGAAACGACGACGACGGTTTAGCAACAGACACACCTGGTGACAAGGAGCCATCGCCACATTGGTACGAGCTCCTAGATCCCAGCCCCGTAGGGCCAGGAAACCACCGCCCCTCATGAGGTATGCGAGCCACAGCCGGGATGTCTGTAGGATACTTTGACGACCAGGAAGTAGACAAAAAAAAGGCTGGCGGTTTAGCACTGCTACGCACGAAATAATGCGCGAAAGCACAGTTTTTTGCAGGTGGATACCACCGCTATATGTACCTGAAAGCGCGATTGAGGTGTCCACTGATCCGGAGTTCCCGGGTTCGAACCCGACCACGGCGGCTGCGTTTTTATGGAGGAAAAACGCTAAGGCGCCCGTGTGCTGTACGATGTCAGTGCACGTTAAAGATCCCCAGGTGGTCGAAATTATTCCGGAGCCGTCCACTACGGCACCTCCTTCTTCCTTTCTTCTTTCACTCCCTCCTTTACCCTTCCCTTACGGCGCGGTTCAGGTGTCCAACGATATATGAGACAGATACTGTGTCATTTCCTTTCCCCAAAAAACCAATTATTATTATCATTGTCCACTGACCTAGGGAGCACGCTATGCGCGTTTCCTTTTTTTTTCGTGGCTATCTCAGAGACTTCGCGTCCACCTGATACCTGATTTATGATCTGATACCTGATTTAATATCTCCGGGTCCTTGGACCTAAGATATTAAACTTATTTTTGGATAATGGCGGATTGCTTGGCTTGAAGCACTCTGGCGCGGGTCGGCCCGGTATTACACCGCCTCCGGGATCGGCCCGGGGCATATTAGCGCGGCGCGTCTTTTTTTTCACTCTTTGCATCTCCTATCCTATAGCCCTCCTGCACGCGGCAGCGAGCGTGGCTCGGCTCGAGCCAGTAGGCAGGCCCGTGCTCTTTCCTTTACCGTCTTCCTCTCGACAACATCAGTCAGTCAGTCAGTCCATCTGAGGATTTTGCGTGGTAGGAGGCCAATAGTGCTTTTTTTTTTTTGCGCATGGATGGATGATGAAGACGAGGACGACGTGTAGGGCACAACACGAGTGTGGCAGTTAAACACGAGGTGTGATCGGCTGCGGCGACAGCATACTGCTCTCGTGCAGTGCATTGGCCAGCCAAGCTGATCAGCTCGCGCCGCCGCGGGTTCGAAACCCAGTCGTGGCAAGTATCTGAGAGGCACCAAGGGTCAAAGGTCGAGGGTTCAGAGATCCATCGGCTTTTTGAATATTGCTAGTGAAGTAGGGCTTCCGCGCCAAAAGTGAGGATAATACCATGAATGACGAAGGGAGCAATGCAAGCAGAAATAAGAGCAACGGCTGATATTCGAGGCCAGTTTCGCTATCAGTGACATGCAGTTCGTTAGCAACTGTGTGCTTATGAGAATGGTGACAGAACATTTTTAAAAAATTGGCAGACAATGAGAAGGTGATCAATAAGTTACGAGAACCCCACATACACACACAAACAGACACACATACACAGAACACTGAAACGAAAGCCGCCGCGGTGGCTGAGTGGTTATGGCGCTCAGCTGCTGGCCCGAAAGACGCGGGTTCGATCCCGGCCGCGGCGGTATAATTTCGATGGAGGCGAAATTCTAGAGGCCCGTGTGCTGTGCGATGTCAGTGCGCGTTAAGAACCCCAGGTGGTCGAAATTTCCGGAGCCCTTCACTACGGCGTCCCTCATAGCCAGGGTCGCTTTGGGACGTTAAACCCCTATAAACCAAACCAGAACACTGAAACGGCATCGGGTTTCTGCGATAGTTTCTTCTGCTCTACATCAGATCCAACAGACGACCCGTGAAAGCGATCCAACGGAATTGAGGCGGTACGCACCTCCATGCATGCATTCCTCTACCGCCAAAGCCTGTTTAGAGGCGGCACATAGCACGCATAGCGAACGAACGTCAACAAAAGCGGGCTCGTATTTCACGCCGGTACATGTCACGCGACGAACGCCGTCACAGACCCCTGCTCCTTATAGCGGCGGCGTTAAGCTGATTTTCAGAACGAACGAATGGTTCGAGGATTCCACTTACGTCGCATGCCGTATGAACTTGGCGAACGTATCCGTTCTTGCTCCCGTCAAGTCGTCGAGTAGATATCGATCGATACGCCGGGGTGTCGTCACGCTGCGTCGTTAATTGCGCCGGAGTGCGGGGACGCGTCGGGTCGGCCCAGAACGCAGGCGTTCTTCGTGCAAAGTGGGCGTGGGCGAAGAGGGGTCGCGTGAACAGCTGCAGCTGCTTGCAGACAAGGAGCTCTCATAACACGTGCCGCGCGAAGGTGCGTCGCGTACTCTGGTCGGCCGCCTCGATCGGCTTCTTGGGGGTAAGTTCGAAGAGCCTCTGGTTGCCGCATGCGTTAACGAGGAATTTTGTTTACGCTCGAACTCTGTGCAAACGCTTGTGCAAGCATTTGCGTTAGCATAAAATCTGAGCTAACCCTCCCCTCCCCCTCCTATCTTTTTTTTTCCATTATATAGATTCACTGTTGCGTTTAACCTAAACTCTAGACGTGAAACTGCACAACGGTAATACGGTAATTCGAAGCCAAGATAAAGGGGAAGGGGGATGTAATAATCTCGCTTTTCATTCTCCCTTCTTTGGCTTCTTTTTTGGAGCAGAGAGGTGCGATGAAAAAACCTATGCGAGCCGAAAAGCGTCCTAGTTTTCAATGCCCATGGCTTGGCGTCGAGACCGCTAGGGTGACCAGCCAAAGAGTTTTACACAAAATAGAGACATAACTTGAAGTGTGCACGTGCGAGTCCAGACTACGGAAAGAAGACAGAGAAAGAATGAAAGAAGGAAAGAAAGAAAGACAAACAGAAACTTAAGAAAGAAAGAAAGAAAGAAAGAAAGAAAGAGAAAGAAAGAAAGAAAGGAAGAAAGAAAGAAAGAAAGAAAGAAAGAAAGAAAGAAAGAAAGAAAGAAAGAAAGAAAGAAAGAAAGAAAGAAAGAGAGAAGTCTTTCAATCACGTTACATCAGCATGCGTTGTATGCCAGAGGGGAATCATGCTTTGTCGCTTACCCTGGTTCTTGTCCGTGAGTGTAGGCTCCATCAGAAAATGTCGGCATATACAACATGCCTTCGATGAGCTGGAGGACTATATATACCGTGGAGCCCAACTGTACGCTCACGAGAAGTCGCATCGAATGAAATGCGTGCGGTCCACATGCGCGAACTACGCATATGCGTAATCGTGGAATCGACAAGCTGTAAACAGGGGGTCGGCTAACACTACGGCGTCCGTGGCCGCGACCTAATGGCTTCTGTCGGGGCAGGAAAAAAGAACGCGACCTAACGAGGTCCACGCGGAAACACAGGCGGCCGGGCGTGCCTATACACTCGTGCTTGTTTTTTTCTTTTTTGCTGCCCCGTGTGCCGTAGTGCTCCATCGCTGCCGCGACTGCTGCCGCGCCGGTGCAGGCCGGAAAATAAGCTACTGACAGCTGACGGCACACAACGCAGTCTGCTCTTCTGAATGCCCGCCCGCGCGCGCTCGGCGGATGCTCGGCCCGCAGCAAATTCCGACGCGCGCGCCTAGCATTTCACGCACGCAGGGGTCATGGCTGCTTAACGGTAGAAATAGTGTTAAGTGCTAAAACACAACATACTTGTACGCAGTGGCGGTTGCTTGCGGTATGCTGTCGTTTTTTTTTTTTGTGCGCAGAACAGGTATAGCCCGAAACTCGCGAGTCTCGCTCAATATCGCAGCCAACCTATAACGTGAACGAGCAGTCGGCGCCCCTTGCGACTGAAAAGGCGGTTACCGGTCCCAGGTTTGGTAGCACTCATGCTTGACTACACGCTCACGGCGTCAAGGAAGCAGCGGCCACATTCACTTTTAATTTTACCCAAGCGACCGTACTTCATGAAATTAAAAAAAAATACGGCCGGTTTTCATAGTTACGCTAAATGCGAATTAGGTGTGCTAGCAGTTCGGTTTTTCACTTCGGTTCCGGTGTTCAGATCCAGTGCTCACGAGTGGCAGTTGCATATGTGGAATTGCGAAACAACCGGATGCCTCCCCCCCCCCCCCCCCCCCACCTTCCTCTCAGAAAACGGGCTTCTGTGCCGTATCTTTCGGGAACGAGTGAGTCTCGCATGTGTTCTACAGGAGTATGACATTCAGTTGGCGCATGTTCCGTCCAAAAAGAAATGCCATCAGCTAGTGAGCATGAAGGACAATTGCTGCCAAAGGAAAGATTCCCGGAGTTGTTTACGAGATTCCCTGCGCAGACTTCAACGGTCTTTAACTCGGGGAATCAGGAAGTTACAAGAGGCGATCACAGCAGCACGTTCGGGACGTAAAGAACAAAAACATTCGTAATAACGCTTTGGTAGAGCACGCCGTCTTGAATGACCACAAGGTTGACTGGGGCAAGGCAAGAATCGTTGCGACTGAAAAACTGACTGCATCACTTATGCGTCTGCAATCCCTAATCATACAAACCGCATCAAATACGCTGAACCGAAACGACAGGAATCTTAAACCCGATCTACACACGCTCCTTGCGACGATTATTCAAGCCTACCTAAAGGATCTACTTATGGAGATGTATTCATTGTGAACAGGGCTTCTGTGCTGGAAGCCGAAACATCAATAACGATCTTTTTTACTGGTCGGCGTCTTTTGTTTCCAAATGTACTCTCCCGACCAAACAGGATTCCATCACACCCTCAACTTCATGTACGCTTATTTGCTCTTTTCAGATTCATGCCCAGTCGGGGACAAAAGTCTCTGGACCACGTGTTCCTCAAACGAATCCGATAGCTCGACTATTAGGCGGCTGGAGAGCACACTGGTGGAGGTGAAAGTCAAAATCTTGTTTTCATCTCCCCAAGTGTGGTCTCCAGCCGCCGGATAAAAGTAGGCTCATCGGCTTCGTTTGAGCAACACGTGGTCCAGAGACTTTTGTCCCCGACTGACCATGTAGAAGGCAGAAATGTTTTCATTAGGCGATCATTATTTCTGTTAGATAAATTTTCTTGTATTAAAGAAAACCTTAAAAGCTTGTGACTCACGCAAACATAATTTCGAATTACACACTGGCCAGGTTTTTATTTCAACATCCTCAAAAAACTCCACAGTTCAAAATCTGAAATATGATCTTTTAACTATGCATGCCCGTTAGGGGAGTGCGAATAGCATTTAGTTCGAAACCGAATTGAATACGAATCGAACATTTGCATGATTACTCGTCACTTGTGCGAATATTCGTACAATTCGTGCGAAACAGCGGAGGGTTAGTGGAGGCGCTGTAACTCATGCAGTTGAAATTGTGTACGTAACGCTGATCTACTCTAGGAGGCTGGCGTTTGACTCCGTTATTAGCTCTGTGACCCTCATGTCATGCTCATCAGAAAGTTATCCTTTCCTGCTGACGACGGCGGCAAATAAAGTAGCGCCACATATCGGTAGATATGAGGGAGGGGTTGTGAGCATTGGCCTTCGATATAGAGCATGAAGGCAGGGTTTTTCTGGATTTGGCTAGCCCGCTTCGTCGACTAGTCTTAATACTGTATATGAGCATCACGAACGGCGCTATTCCGATATTCCGAATACTCGCACACCCCTTAAGTGGATAACAAAAAAAAATTAAGACTCTGCAAACTAAATTTGTCATAGCGTTTAAACCAGACAGGTTTGATGTATCAGTTTACGTGGTATGTGAAATTGTTACGCAACTTACGTAAGTTAAGGAAAGTTTTGCTCACGAAATAATGGCAGCATATTATGGATGGTGACTTCTTACACAGTAAGCGTTCTAGTAGGTGGAGTTCGAAAATTCTGATGCCAGTTTTTGCAACCAAGGTTCAGAGCTGCAAGAGTTACCTTAAAAATTGAAAAATCTTCGCGGTTCCGATATTTGTGGCAATTTATGATAATACATTAAGAACCCAAAACAAATTCTATTTTAGCAGTCCTTTTGTAGCAGTCTTTGTAATTGGTTCAGCTGCTGTCGAGAAAGTGGCGCTCAAGTTAAAACCCGACCGGGGAATACAGGGTGTTTCCGAGAAGGCTAAGTAATTTCAAAAATAGGCTTTTCGAGGTAAAAAAAAAAAAACGACTTTTGCGGCATAGAATTAGCAGTGTTGGCGGACAGCTGAAAACCGGTGAATCGACCTAACCAGCTAGCTGGTTAAGTGGATTCTAATAATTAACTTTTTATGCGTATGGTGCATATTGCTCACCACTCCTCGCTGCGCCAACCGTGGCGTGGCAGGCGTGGCCGAGAATGTCACGTGACACGTGCGCCGCTCAGTACTTGCCGTAGGCCCGCGATTTTCGACTTGCGCCAGAAACGGCCAAAATTTGCTCAGCCACTGACTGTGCCTAATTCTAATAGTTAAAGAATTAGCTTAACAGTTAAGACGATTCGCCGATTTTCTGGTGTCCGTCTACACTGGTATGCCGCAAAAGCCATATTTTTACCTCAAGAAGCATATTTTTGAAAATTACTTAGTCTTCCCTGAAACACCCTGTATATAGTTATCGTGAATGGTAGCGAGATAGGGCGAGGCGGAATTTCCAAGAAAGGTCTGAATCACGTCATCCGGACGCTCCCCAATGCATTTTTCCCTGGTCATGTGCCGGTGTGTAATGCAAAACCTTTACATTATTGATGCACTTGTTAAACTGCAATGACTGCGGATAGCATGCGGGAACGTGCTGCATGCGCTCGTAGCACTCGTTTTGTGATTTCCTTTGAGAGGCGCACAAAGAAGCTCTTAACTAAAGACAAAGGATTTACGAAGCAATCATTGAAGCAGTGCTGGAGGGGTTCCGGGACATAAAGACTTGAAGGAAAGGATGCAGAAAATAGTCAAATAAAAGAATTGAAATGGAATAAAAATTTGTGGCGATTGAACTGGTGTGCATATACATCAAATGAGAATGCAGGAAAGTTTCGAATTTAGTGAAGAAGTACAATGTCCTTCAAATGGGCAAATAAAAAGTTCAGTGCATGGCATGTGCCTAAGGAGATGCAAGAAAGTTTTAAAGCTTTTAAGTTGGTCCATGGGTCCTCCAAATAGGCAAATAAGAAGTTCAGTGCATGGCATTGCTGCGCAGGGCAGGATGAGGGACCTAAAGCACTGTTCATAGCTAGCAGCACGTACGTGAGAGTCTCAATTTGGTGCATGTATTATGCTTGCTCGTCCGCGCAAGGTAAGCATTCTAACAGAATATACTACACTGTTTCAAGTGAGTCACAGCTGTCACAGTGTGGACTGTCCGCTTGAGATTAGAAGCGATAACTGTTTACAAACAGGGCGTTCAGTCGAAGACGGCGGGAGACGGGTTCCAGATGGCGAAGAAGTCTGGGCGGAAGTGTAGATTTTGGGTGTGGTTCAGCAGAATGAAGAAATGGACAACGATGAGATGGCAAGCTCCAGAGACGATTCCTTTCTTCATAAGCGTATACAGTAATACATGACAGCGGATCTGGCAAGTGCGCCGCTCGCTCCATTTTTCTTGGACTGCATCCCGAGTCTTTCCTTTGTCTAGTTTGCAGCTGCGTGTTTTACTGCATCTTTAGCAACTCGTCCACCTGTCACTTTTTACGAGGTGCCTGCGCTGTCATCCGCACGCCTGCCCGCGCTCTTGCAGGCTCCTCTGCGATACGGTCACACGGCGATTTCAGTGCACGGTTTCTCAGGTGTAAAGGCGTTCGGCGGCTGAGCCCAAGGACGTGGGTTCGAACCCAACCGCGGCGGCCGCGTTTCGATAAAGGCGAAACGCAAAAGGCACCCGTGTGCTGTGCGATGTGAGTGCACGTTAAAGATCCCCAGGTGGTGGAAATTATTTCGGATCCCTCCACTACGCTGTCTCTTTTTCTCCCTTCTTTCATTACTTCCCTCATATGAACCCAATGAGAAGTGAGACAGTTACTTCGTCTTTAATTTTCTCAAAATCAATTCTCTTTTTTACTGCAAAACCAGTACCAGTGGCACTTGGCAAAAATTCCGCCGTTGTCTGTGCGAAGCCTAATCAGTGAAGCCTACACCCCTCAACACCACCACCCATCAGCCGCCTTCCCACCTCATCTCCCTAGCTAGGGGACCGTCCACCCACCCACTGCCACCCTCGATCCACCTCCACACCCTTACCTGGCCCCGCCCACCTACACTATCCAGAAAAATACTGCCGCGTGTGTGAAGCCTCGGCTCAGGGTTAAAGCATTCACTAGAATTTTATAAAAGCATCAAAACAATATTCGAAGGTAAATACAACTGCTATCACAGCTTTAGCGCATTGGGTTTCATGATCGTCGTGCCAATTTTTTTTCAGAATGAAAGCAGGATAGTATGCACATCTTTGTCCTTTCTCACGCTGACAGCCGTCATATAACCACTGACAAGACAGACTATATGGTCACTGCTCCCAGACACCTGCAGCTAAAATAACTTAATTGTGTTTGTTCAAAGCTCGAAGACTGCAGTAGTCCGTTACGCAAAAACTGTTCAGGAATTCAAAAATAACAAAGAAACACATCGTTTGATGTACGAATTTCTTTCTTTTTTCAAGTATTTGAGCGGCCTGCTGTCATCCATGCATGAACGCTTGAAAAGCGTCCGCTTTGACGTCGTAACGAGAAGAAAATAAAAACAAAATTATTCCGCAGTCGATGCCGTAAATACTGCTTCCTCGATCAGCTTCGCCAAGCACGTTGTCAGATGCGTTGAGGACGAAGCTACCGCCCCAGCTGTAGGTGTTAGTCGTTGGTGTAGTTATAATGAGTGGAATATGGGTCTTGCGCGGTGAGACCTCATAAAGTTTAAGTTCATTCGTGAAAAGCTACAGCGCATACTATATGGTCACACACAGCAGATTCGACACTATAGGATGGTCACCAGTCTGGAACCTTGAACCCAAAGCACAGAAACGTTGCGTAAACTGCCCCCTATAAACGTATTTTATCAGAACACTCACGCTGCCGTAGTTATAAATCCTAATCGGGTACACATACAGAGTAAAAAAAAAAGAAAACATGAAACACTTTTTTTTCTCTTTTTCCAAAGCCAGTGCTCACTGTTTACCAAAACTATCGTTAGTAAAACCTAAAGCTGAGTTGAACCTGAGTTCCAGGCCAAATGTACAATATATGGCGGTTCAACTCACCTGCCATGCCCTGCACAAAATGTCGACGGGCGTCGGTTGCTCGCAGTCACCGATCACAATGGGCTTGTGGAGCTCGATCGGCTCCCAGACACCCGACTCGATCGCGTGTTCTTCGTCGCAGTGACTACAAGCGCCGGGACCCTTCTATACAGGCGCAGAGAGATCGCGCAGTGGTATATGTCAGCGACTCTGGCGAGCGCGCCGCGCGCTCCACTTTTCTTGGCACTGCATCCCGTGTCGATGGCCGATGCGCGATGTGGCACCAATAAAACATTCAGCGCCTGCAGAGTCCACTCGCGCCGCCGTGATATGCTTGCGCGACCACGGCGGATGCAGGAAGCTTCGGGCTTTCCGCGCATGGCCCGCTGGCTGTGTATACCGTTTGGCCTGGACTGAACGTGCAGCCGGTTGTATCGGCTCGAGCGGACTTAGTCATGCATAGAACGCCAGCGATTAAAGCGCCGTGCCGAGTGATTACGAGCAGACCCGCCAGAGAGGAGTAAAGTGCTCTCGAATGGCGTGCTTTGTAAGAGAATATTATAACGCTGCTACCATACAAGAATACTCTATAGACTTTTGTATAGGGTAGCATCGCCTAGTTAACCTCCCTGCCTTAACGTCCCTCCAGCAGCATCGTCCCAGCAGCATGGTCCTCGTCGTGTGTGTTACTCCATGGCCTTCGTTTCTCACCTGCTGCTATTTTTAATTGAGCTGGGTCCACTTTCCAAGGGTTGAGGTCCCATGATGGCCGAGCACCAGACCGGGGGCGCCGTCGTACCTATTTCACCGGTAGGTACCCGGAGACACCGAAGTGCCTCCCACGGCTTCTGGGGTGGGGACTTGGGGTAGAGCATCCGCCTCGCGTTCGGGACATGCTGGTTTCGATCCCCAGTGCCGCCGGGTACCTACTTGTTTTCTAAAGGGTACAAGGTTACCCTCAGCCTGGTGTTCGGCTTTTTGTGGGGTGAGATGCTTGGGAAAAGGGTCTTGGACCTAACTGAAGCGCCACTCAACGTGGGGTCAGACCCATTTCCCAATCTTTTCACCCTAAATAAGTCGAGCACCAGACCAGGGAAAAGCTTGTCCATTGTGTCATCGGTGGGTACCCGGCGGCACTGGGGATCGAACCTATGACCTCCCGAATGCGAAGCGTATGCTGTAGCGGATGACCGAATTTATTCACAAGGACACTGTTCAAGCAATGTGAGTTTCTGACCGGCCATCAGGTTGCTGAGGAGAGCGATAAAAACGGTGGCTACAGCAGTCTCTCCGTTGAACCGATTGATTGGCGCACGTTCACACTATCACCACCCACAGGGAGCTGAAGGGAGTGTATACAATCGTCCACGCATCCTGTCTAGAGCGCTGTAGCGGCGCATCGGGGGGTATACTTGCGTCGCTTACAGGTGGCCTAGGGCCCGAAACTTTACCTTATACCGTTTGCTCATTCCAATATATCATATGTTTAACTCCTTATGTTTAAAAGCTGTATTAGGCCCTCCAGGCAGCGGCGATTCTCATAAATACACAGCAGAACACGCCGCTCGAGCGTTCTAGACTGGTGTGTGGACCATATTGCATGTACTTATACTGCTCTTAGCGACTCCGTATAGCTCACGATGTATCTGCTTGTTGAGAAGACAAAAAAAGAAAACGCGTGTGCTCTATCGCTAAATGGCTGCCAGCGAGTCTCACTTGTAGTGGAAACCAAACACGTACGACGAAAGTAAATATAAACGTCCAGCCGTAGTCAATACATTCAAATTTGCAGCAAGGCCATGCTGTAGAGCTGTAGTATAGCAGCCCCTAGAGGTCCTAAATTCTAGAAAGGTGGAAGCAACAGTTGCCTCACCCTCAAAAAATTTGGGGCACCTTGTAGCATGTCGAGAACTCCAAGCGCTGGCAGGTGGAGGAACAACTTTATTTCAACAAAAGAACAAAAGGTCCCAAAGGGTGGGTTCCTACTTGTCCAAGAGTCCCCGTGTCTGGGCTTCATGGAGAGCTCTGTCCACTAGTCATGTTTGGCCAGCTGGTTGAGCAACTCGCAGAGCAGCCTCCCATAAGGAGGGGGGTGAGTTGAATATGGGGGGAACTGCCACGGGTTGGGGGCATTCCCACAAATAGCGTATGAGGGTGGCCTTGGTCGCCCCACATGTTGAGCAGAGCGGAAGCGCTGTAAAGGCAAGGACTACAGTGCTCATAACCTTCGGCCAGTTTGCAGGGACACATTGTGGGACTCTTCTGGCAGCCAGAGAACTCCTAAGCGTTTTGAAAAAGGGATCCAAGTACACACTCTAAACACGAATAAGCCTAAATGGGAGTAAAAAGGGAATGAGATGTCCTGTAGCACACTGCCTTTTAGGGGCATGGCATGCTGCCCAAGTTTCGGTGTAGATTTCAGTCGCTAAATATACAGAATGCTTATTCTTGGCTACGGAGGCATAGTCTCATCCGCCAAGATAACATAGTAATTGATGCAGTTAGCGACCGGGTGGAGGCTTTCAAATGCTGCACCGGAGGTCTTTAGGTTAGCAAATGGAAGAGATTGAAACTTCAGTTAAAATCTTCCTAACTGACAGAACTTCGCATGTTTTGAAGAGGAAATTTGTTTCCATTGCCAACCTCAAGTATTCCGCATTTTCAGTCATGTATTCCCCAGGGCTTGGGCTTATACGCTGCCCCTAAAAGGGAGCGAGCTAGAGGACAGCTTACTGCCTTTTTACTTCCGTATCGGCTAATTCGTGACTAGGAAGGTCAAGTTGTGAGGCTCTTGCAGCACCCCGAGAAGACGAGAACAATAGTGCCCGAGAGTTTGGCGGGTGTTGCATCGCCTTGGAGCTTGTATCCGCTACGCGCGAGGGTGGGGTGCTGCGAAAGGCGTTGTGGCACACTCTTGGCACGTTAACCCGCGTTTTGTCGGTAGCGGGGATCTTGGACCTTTGGTCAGACCCACAAGGGGCTGGACACACGATGGGGGCCAATGCGAAACTTCACAGCTTTTAAGTGAGGCGCCCATCGTGTATGTCAGTTACGTCGTATTTGTTTATACAGCGAACGCTCGTTACAAAGGACCTGGATACAACGGACTCTGGATATAACGAACGGTACGGCTAATTTTGTTTCGTCCACATAAATTGCCAGTCTAACGCGCTTCAACCTTAACGGACCCGGTTATAACGGACCATCGACCACAGCGGACTAAATTTGGGGCAAAATTTGGTGCCGAGCAACTTTTACAGCGCATATTCTTTGCGTGTTACTACCTTGTCGCCGATCAAGCCTTAAAAGCGCAGCCCGTGCTTCGCCGTTGAGTGTGCGGCATGTTTGGCAAATTCAACGCGAAAAAATGCGAGGGCGAACAAACATGCATCCACTCCAACTCGCCCAAGTCAGCATCCTCGTAAGCATGCAGCCCCACGAACTACATCCACCCTCAATAACGATGAAAATAATAAAGGTAACACTGAGCAGAGGAATCCCCAGGTTAACCGGAGCTGTCACGACGTCACACAGCCAATCCAAGATTTCACGGGATACTTCCTGCACAAGCAAGACGACTGCTGCGCTAAAGTTCTGCACTCCTTCATCACTCAAGTTGTTTCGCAAAATACTTTTATTTTTTTGTGAGAGGGAGTCAGCGCAACGTCATTCAGCACATCAAGACAATAAAGACATTCCTATAGATCAACAAGGCTCCTATGAAAGCTTCTATGAGGACGTAGAAACAGCAATGAATAAAGCAAAATCGCAGTACACTGTACTGATGGGCGACTTCAATGCGAAGGTGGGCAAGAAGCAGGCTGACGACCACGCGGTAGGTGACTATGGGATAGGCTCTAGAAATAGCAGGGGAGAGTTATTAGTCGAATTCGCGGATAGAAATAATTTACGGATCATGAATACCTTCTTCCGCAAACGAGAAAACAGGAAGTGGACCTGGAAGAGCCCCAATGGTGAGATTAAAAATGAAATCGATTTCATACTATGCGCTAAACCTGGCATCATTCAGGATGTGGCCGTCCTCGGAACGGTGCGTTGCAGCGACAATAGAATGGTAAGGTCTAGAATTAGCTTAGACTTGAAGAGGGAACGGAAGAAGCTAGCGAAGAAGAAGACCATTAACGAGCTAGCCGTAAGAGGGAAAGCACAGGAGTTTAGGATAGCGCTGCAAAACAGATATTCGGCTTTAACTGAGGAAGATGATCTTGATGTTCATTCAATGCACGATAACCTGACATCAATAATTACGGAGTGCGCAGTAGAAGTAGGCGGTAGGACAGTTCGAAAAGATACCGGGAAGCTATCTCAGGTGACGAAAGATCTGATTAAGAAGCGCCAAAACATGAAGGCATCTAACACTACCGATAGAATAGAACTAACGGAGCTATCAAAGTTAATAAATAAGCGCAAGGTAGCCGACATAAGGAAGTTTAATATGGAGAGAATCGAGCATGCTATAAAGAACGGAGGTAGCCTAAAAACAGTGAAGAGGAAACTAGGCATAGGTAAAAACCAGATGTATGCATTAAGAGACAAGCAGGGCAATGTCATTAGCAATATGGATAAGATAGTTAACGTAGCCGAAGAGTTCTACACAGACCTGTACAGTAGCCAATGTAATCAGAGCGCTAATGAGAAAGACAGCAGTGCACAGCAATGCGTCATCCCGCCAGTAACGAAAGATGAAGTAAAGAAAGCCTTAGAAGCAATGAAAAGGGGAAAAGCAGCTGGGGAGGATCAGGTAACAGCAGATCTGTTGAAGGATGGAGGGGACATCGTGCTAGAAAAACTAGCCACCCTGTATACGCAATGCCTTATGACCTCAACTGTACCAGAAGCTTGGAAGAATGCAAACATTATCTTAATTCATAAGAAGGGAGACGCCAAGGACTTGAAAAATTACAGGCCGATCAGCTTACTATCCGTTGCCTACAAAGTATTTACTAAGGTAATCGCTAATAGAGTCAGGGCAACGTTAGACTTTAATCAACCAAATGATCAAGCAGGCTTTCGTAAAGGATATTCCACAATAGATCATATTCACACTATCAATCAGGTGATAGAGAAATGCGCAGAATATAACCAACCTCTATATATAGCTTTCATTGATTACGAGAAAGCATTCGACTCAGTGGAAACCTCAGCAGTCATAGAGGCATTGCGTAATCAGGGGGTAGAAGAGCCTTATGTCAAAATACTGGAAGATATATATAGCAACTGCACAGCTACTATAGTCCTCCATAAAGTCAGCAATAAAATTCCAATAAGGAAGGGCGTGAGGCAAGGAGACACGATCTCGCCAATGCTGTTCACCGCATGTTTGCAGGAGGTATTTCGAAGCCTGAATTGGGAACAGTTGGGAATAAGAATAAATGGAGAATACCTAAATAATCTGCGATTTGCTGATGACATTGCCTTGCTGAGTCACTCAGGAGGTGAACTGCAAATCATGATCAACAAGTTAGACAGGCAGAGCAGATCGATGGGTCTAAAAATTAACATGCAGAAAACCAAGGTAATGTTCAACAGCCTAGCAAGGGAACAACAGTTCACAATTGGCAGCGAGAGCCTAGAAATTGTGCCGGAATACGTCTACTTAGGGCAGGTAGTGACAGCTGATCCAGATCATGAGAGGGAGATAACTAGAAGGATAAGAATGGGCTGGAGCGCATATGGCAAATTCTCGCAGATCATGAGTGGCAGTTTACCAATTTCCCTCAAGAGGAAAGTGTACAACAGCATAATCTTACCGGTACTCACCTACGGGGCAGAAACGTGGAGGCTAACGAAAAGAGTTCAGCTTAGGTTAAGGACAACGCAGCGAGCCATGGAAAGAAAAATGATAGGTGTAACGTTAAGAGATCGGAAGCGGGCAGAGTGGGTGAGGGAACAAACACGGGTTAATGACATCCTAGTCGAAATCAAGAGAAAGAAATGGGCTTGGGCAGGGCATGTAATGCGAAGGCAAGATAACCGCTGGTCCTTAAGGGTAACAGAGTGGGTTCCAAGAGAAAGTAAGCGTAGCAGGGGGCGGCAGAAGGTTAGGTGGGCGGATGAGATTAAGAAGTTTGCAGGCAAAGGGTGGATGCAGCTGGCAAAGGATAGGGTTAATTGGAGAGACATGGGAGAGGCCTTTGCCCTGCAGTGGGTGTAGTAAGGCTGATGATGATGATGATGATGATGATGATGATGATGATGATGATGATGATGATGATGATGATGATGATAGATCAACAAGACAACCGCTCTACTAAGTTCTGCAAGTCGGCAACAAATGAAAGGCGAACAAGACAAATGAACCACATCACAGCAAAATGAGAAGTTTAGGCGAGAGAACGCTAATACCAGCCGAGGGCAATTTCACTTTGAAAGCGTGAAGACTGTCCTTTAGAAGAGTTAATCAACCTCGCTTGTATTTCTTCTCCATTTGCTAATATGTTGGTGCGTTTGCACTTACTCTTCAGTTCTCTTGTGCGTGTTTCACAAGGGGTGCGAGAACCTCGTCCCCAAGCATGATTTTCCCACCGACGACGAGGGATTTCGTGCACTGATCAGAGCCGGAGCTAACGGCAGCTGGGAAGATATTGGCAAATATACTAAGATAAGTGGCCTCTACAAAGCAGTGCAGAGCGTGGCTCAACCACCCAAGCCGTCCCCCATGTATCTGTATAGGTCCGTATACTATTCCGTTCTTTAACAACCCAATTCCCCAACAAGCGGCCTCAAGCCTCCCTTTCCAAATAAACAGCTCATTCATTCATTCATTCATTCATTCATTCATTCATTCATTCATTCATTCATTCATTCATTCATTCATTCATTCATTCATTCATTTTTGCTGATAGTACCTGCTAGAAATGCAGAACGAAATTATAGTAGGTTCGATGAAAAGACTGAGGCGGTCCTTCGTTGTTAAGTTCTTTCAAAATACCGTATTTGCTCGCATATTGGTCGATACGTCTTATGGGTCGACCCCTCAACTTCGGGAACCGGAAAAAGGAAATAAAGCTGGAATGTCATAGATCGGCCAATGGAAGCTACGAGCCGCCAGCATTCGAATAAGGCATAATAGTGTAGCGCAAAATAAACGAAGAGCGCCCAGACACACACTATGGGCGCTAACTTCCAACTGATTTGCTTCCAAGACAGCCATTGCAAATACGACGCGTAAGGACGACCAGGCGTAAGGACAAGGAGGAAACTAAAAAAGAAAAGAAAGACAAGGGCAGAAGGTAACTGGTGAAAGCTGGATAAAGTCAGAAATCGCCGATTTACGGTACATATACGAAGGTCAGCTCTCTTTTTGACATTGAGACTGTGAGATAAACGGCGTGCTGACACATTTTTCTTGCAAATCAGTGATCAGAGCAGCTTCTACAATTTCGCGAGTTAGCTGAACTATGCTTCTTTCTGGCTGCAATCGAGCATTCATCAAGAAACGGCAAGCAAGCGCATTCCTTACAAAGCAATGCCGAATTACTTCTATTGTATGTTTTCTTATTGTTTTTGTGTTAACGGAGACTGCGAGCAGTTATAGCAGGAGATGTCTTCAATCTCCTGCAGCGCTAGGGACTTCAAACTTCACTGTATGTTTCTTGATAGTGGCGGCCAGGATAATGCACTTCGAACTCCCAGAATATTGTCAAATATTCCCACTCCACTGCATAGCCTGCTCATAAGCGGGCGTTAATAACTAACTGTTACTTATCAATATCCTTTTTGTTTTCATTTTTGTGGATGACTCGTTTTATGAACAGTTTTGCTTGGGAACCAGGGTTCATTCATTTCATACAAAATTACTGTCCAAAAGTAATTCATGCCCTTATTAAATTCCTTCACCAGAAACGCAATTCAATATATTCAATACAATTCAGTACATAGTCCTGTTCTCGCGCCTTAAAAATCGAGAGTAAACCTAAACCAACTAGCTCCGGCCAGCAGCAAAAAGTGTCGAGCACGGTTAAGTTTTTACAGCACAGCGTCGCGTTTGAGTTCTCATATGTGTAATGACTGAGCAACGAAACATAATCGAGCAGTGCTTTCTTTGACGCAAAATGCTTTTTAAAGAGAATTCCGTTTACAGCGAACAAGCTGCAAGTATCCCTCCACAGGCGAAGCTTGAATAGTTAAAGCGGCTTTTATACTTGCCAGTATTGCAGTGCAGACTATGAAGCACGCCGTAGTAGTTGGCTCCATGTTAAATTAAACCACCTGGCGTTCTTTGTCGCGCTCTGAAATATTAGTACAACGGCCTTTGTATTTCACTTACATTGGTATGCGGCCGCCACAGTTGGCATCTAACACGCGAATTTAGATTTGGTGGGACTGCAGCGACATCTGAAAAGCGAAAAGGCACCTATGGGGTGCCGTGTATGCATTTTTACCTTTATGCTTGCCGATACTTCCGTTCAGGCTCGTTCGTCCTTCGCGCTGATCGCGTGGGCACACGGCCAGGCCGGGTGTCGTGCGTGGGACGCGCGCGCGCATTGCGCCCGTGGCGACACCTAGTGCGCCGCGCGGCAAACTGCAGTGAGTCGAGGTCCGGAAGTCGAGCAGGATGGAGCGCGACACCAAGCACACTTCCTGTAATTGTCTGGATTTTAACAAAATGGCCAAGGTGAAGAAAGTGGTGGACGAAGCCCGTGAACAAAACAACCCCGAGCTCGACCTGGTCGACCGAGGAATTACCTCCATCGAGGAGATACCCGGACTGTGTGAGTTGCGGCTCTACGAAGGCGTACTCCTCTGTTTTTGACCCCTTTTCCAAATTTGGCGCGGCCGCCGTATTTTTAAACCGGTTGTGATGTCACATCTGCGGGGGTTGATTCACGTAGATGGGTTTACATGTTGCGAGTAACGTGCATCCTGTTTGATCCCGTGCATTATGTGGTCCCTGAAAGTGCTCCGGACTGTTGACACGATCGTCCCCTCCCTGCGGTTTCATGCTGTTACTGTGAAACAGGGTTGCTGTTGCGAGCAGAAAGTAAACAAAGCAATGCCTGGGGACGACCTGGGCGTAGCCAGCGTAGATCAGCCTCGTCTTTCCGTGGCTTCAGTCACCGGATATGAAGCTTAAATAAACTCTCTGAGCACACTTGAGCGGTTTAAATTGCCGTGGTTGAAATTGTGCACTCCGTTATAACTGCTGGTCTATGTTAGTTCTTGTCTGGGACATCGTGCCTGGGACTAACGCTGCCGTAGAACGTGTTATGAGCACCCGTAGAAACCAAAGCCTCTCTCTTCAAACTAAAGTCGACTTTTATATTTGCTCCTTGTCAGCTCTAAACTTCCACTTTAATTTGACAAGCACATTTTAATTTGTGCACCTGTGAAGCTCCACTGCGGCTACTGCACCGATGTGTCAACGCCCACGAATCTAAAGTGGGCCGAGTTATGTCAGTGCAAGTTTGCTACAGTTAGTTTGGTTTTTGCATAGTGGCAAGTTGCGTACTTTATCGCGTGGTTTGTAGTATGTCTTTTGCCTTCAGTCATATACAAAGTGACTCATTCAATGTTATGCGGCTGTCCGACAAAAGTTTCGCATCCTTTCCACGCACACCGTGTTTCGTAATGGAAGCCGCCCTTGTTACAACGGTTTTGCTGCAACCAAGAAAAATGTGGCGAAAGGTGTTTCCAAATTCTACTTAAAATCGTATGTATACATGGTAATAATGGATTAGCAGCGATTGCGGCAGTCGAAGTTCGTAATTACATTCATGGGTGTTGTTGATGTAACAAAGATAAGCCGTAATATGCAGCAGTTTCTCTGCTGTTTAATCTCAATAGTGTGTTTAAAATGACCAGATGTGGTGTGTGTTTTTATTCATGATTAATGTACAGCAGTGACATCACCGTTAGTGCACTTGCCAACCAGTTCAGTTCATTACCACTTGCTGCTATCTTTTTTCAGTTTCACTGCCAAATTTGACCAGGTTGACTCTGAGCCACAACAAGATTAGAGGTGAGTCTGCTGTAATAAAGCCTTCTCCTAGTGCTGCCATAAAAAATGCATCTGGTAAGAAACAACAAGTAGCAAGCTTTGGAGTGGTTGTGATAAGGAGGGAGGCTTGCATAGTAAAGTTCTGTGTATTCACTGATTTTGTTACTTTGTTGGTAATTTTTCACCGTAGAAATGTTTGGCCTAGAAGTGAATCGCGTGCTGAAAACAGTGTTAGATTTTGGGAGAGGCTCCTCTTTGGGAAGTAGGATCCCAAAATAGCATCTCACGCAAAAATGTAGCTTGAGCCTATTAAAAGTCCTCTCTTTCTTGCTTTCCTGGTTGCAATGCCGTGCTCTGTGTAAGTTTAATACTGTAGCTAGCCTTACTGATAAGCTGTTCATGAAAACTCTGTGGGTAGCGCTAGCTTTAAGCGGTAGCCGCGTAGAATGATGTTCCTGGCAGGGCAACTTACGGTGGCAATGGCTGTTGCCTAACGCTGCTGCTGGTGCACCCGCACGAAGCGATGAGACTTGGCGACAGAGCGGCACGTTTTCAGTGTTTCTCTCTTGCCACTGCCGCCTCACTGTTCTGTCACCTCGCATCATCAGGGAAGTTTTTAAGACCAAACAGTATAAAGTACGACAAAAGAACTGATGAAATTCCTCTGGTAGTACATTGCATTTCTTAGCGAGACAGCACAGCGGTGCCAAACAACATTCTGCGGGGCTGAGACTTGCGAAAAGTGACGTTTCTCCCCCACACCTTTCCGTAATAATTAATATTATATACTTTACAACAGCCTTTCTTCTTCTGTGATTCTTAACAAGCTTTCACTGAAACTGTACTAGAACGCTCGCAAAATAGCTAGATTGGAAGCTACATACCCCCAGAGCCTTCTAGTGTAGCAAGCTGTCTTCAGGTTATGTGCGAAATTTTGTACGAACCCAGAAACTGTGTGACATAATGAGCAACATTGGTTTTGTGGCCCTCAGCTCAAGGCGCGTTGCTTCGAATTATTGCCATATGTGGCTAGTGCTTTGTGTTTGCAAAATGGAGAGCTTCCAGAATATGCTTTCAGCTTGAAAGTATGCATGTTATGTGTGATCATGTGTCCGGCTTGATGTTTAAATCAATTTAGGACAAATCAGATTTTTTTAAACGGAAATAAAAGTCTATGACCTGAGAGGGTATGTCAGTTGGAAATTATGTGACCAGTTTGAAGTGTTTGCTTCTTTGGACTGCATTTCCATTACTGTAAATCACATTCATGGCTAGTATGTGGATGCCCTGGACTCATCTCATTCTTACTTTCACATCAGCTGTTTGCTTTGACACGCAGTACCATAGCTTAAAGACAATTGTCTCTGAGCCTGTTTTCAGCAGAACGTGCTCGTTCATATTCCATTCATATTTCATGAAATATTCCTCGTTTCAGTTCAATCTTGGCAACGCTGACACAGTTACACAAAACACTACTGATCTGCATCTCCTAGCTGTGTTCACAGGACAGGCATCATTGTGTAGGTGGTGCTCCAAGAATATGCTAAAAAAACTATCCAGGATGATGCCTCATCTCACAAGGCAGGAAAGAAAAAAGGATATTACTCACCACTGCGTTAGGCAGGAGGGTTGTACATTTGTAGCCACCTCATTTCCTGCAAGAAGGATATGCTCGAATGATTTTATGAAATGGAGCCCAACCACCATACTGCTACAGTGATGCTTTCATAAGTGCAGCATGTTTTTTGGGGTTGGTCATGCTGCTGTCATTTAATGCTGCATCCATTTTTTTTTTTACAAAAGTTTGTTTGCAGCTCAAATCTCACAAGTAAGAAGGATGTGCATGTTTCACCCGCTATTATGGATACCAGGCAATTTGATTGCAAGGCAGTGCTGCAACAGTTTTTTTCCAAGTGCATGTATGTTACAAACTTTGCTGCTGACTATATATGTGAAAACATTTAAATATTTTGCTATTTATTGGCTTTTTCTTCTCTTGATTGCATCGAGGGAAGCATGATATATGTTCTATGCAGACATTGCTTCCTTATTAGACAATGTCACTAAGCACAGATTTGCATTAGTCACTGGAAACATTATTATGCTCTGTGGTGATGCAGATGCATGAATTTTTGTGCAGTTGTTCCTGCCAGCATAGCAAACTTGTACAACTTGGAAATCCTGACACTATGCAACAACCAGATTGTGGTAAGTTGTTTTGTCCCTGGCACATATCTCACACTTTTTTAATATGAGAAATTCTTGCAGTTGTGACCACAAGGGATAAATCTCTGCAGTTTCATGGCAGTGTTCTTCAATACTGACTGTACCTGTTAAGATTTCACAGGGTTTAATGGTAGGGCATTTTTTATATGTTTCACTGAGGTATTGCCACATGCCTTATGCGTTCTTTCTTTCTGGTTCTGTGCATATGCACGATGTTATCATGTCTGCTTCAACGCAGAGCATGCTCACGATATTAACTGAAAACTTTCTCTGCCTGAGCTGCTCTGAAGCTACAAAATTAATAATGAGGATCTATGGCACACTTGGATATGCGTACAACTGTTTGTTACATGCTATGCTGCATCCTTATGTACATTCATAACCCGTATTGTAAAAAACAGTGGAGGGAAAAGGGTGGGGATATATCCTAGAAAGGAAAAAAAAAAGAGCAGTCACCACCTCCCTCACAAAATCCAAACCTCTGGTCTTTTTTTTGTTCCTAGCATTGTTTTGACGTCAAAGCATTGTGCTAAAGCAAATCTTGGAAATAGGTATTAAGATGAAAGCCTTTTCTTGTACAACATATATATTCAAAAAGAGCTTGGCATTAAAACCCAAATTTGCAAGTTTTGTCCTGGTTTCATGTCAGTGGAAGTCAAATATGAAAATTTGCCAGGTGTTTACCCTTGTGGTAGTGGAAATTTTAGGTACAGCTAGAGTAGTGTGTAATGCTGATACCAACTGAAGTGTTTAATAACACTTGGTAGGGGTGTAATATGTCTGTTGTCTACACCACTGCACTTGCATTGTTGCCAAGGGTGAATGTTTTTCGCTGAGAGTCTCAGAATGTAGGTGTAGGCTTTTATTGGTCGACAGGTGGATCCTGAAGTGTGTATAACATGCCCGTGCGCAACACATGGTCACTCTTCCTGTTGCCCATTTCTCTTGCTACGCAAACGTTGCCATCAACGACGATGACACTGCAGTTTTGTCGAAGGTTCATTGTACAGCTGTTGCTGCGAGAACCTGTGTATGGAGAATTCAATTCGCTAAGGAACCTCTATGGCATCAGAATAAATTGCAAACTGTCTACTATAATGTGCCTATTAGAAAAGGTGTAGCATGTAAGTTTTCAATAATAAAGCATAATAATTGGCGTTCATTGTGTTAACTAAAATTCATGGTTTACTGTCTATAAATTCGGTGGTCTTTTCTGGGATGGCTTGGTAGCGGTCGATGCAGACATAGCTGATAGGTGCTTCTTCACCTTTATTTGTACTGCCATGGCTAGGAGGCGTGATGCTGAGGATTTCAGCACTACGTTCTGAGCTAGCACCTTTAATACCTTGCTGCATTCTATGTACATTAGTCAAAGCAGTCTGCAAGAGTACATCAAATTAATCCTAGACTTTTAAAGCAGAACTTTGTGTGGAGTTGAAGGTATTACCTTTCTCTCTAAACCACTGAAAGCTGGAAAGGAAGCTAAGGGCTTGCAAGCACAGGGCTCAGTCATATAGTTGTAGTTCAGATATAATCTTAGCAAAATGCTGATTTGTGTTTCTCAATGGACTGCCTGTTCTATTTTGATGTTCTTGTTGCGTGCAGGAGTTACCATCATCGATCTCTACAATGCCAAAACTCAAGATCCTCAACTTAGCGTAAGTAGGAACAGTGAGCTTGGCAAGTCCATGACGGTGTGCATGCCTGCACCTAATGCCCTAGTTCCTGTGCTCCTGTTGGCCTAGTCTGCTGAAAATTCTTGATGTGTTAGAGGGGATAGTGTTCCGCTGTGTGACTGCAATGCATTTCTCTCTTGCATTTTTCATTAGTGCTTATTCAAAAGTAATTCTGTTCTTCAAGGTATAAAACTAAACAAGTACGTAAAACTTTGCATCTTTAATACAAAACTTGAGCCTAGATCCGACAGGGCCCCAAGACCCCAAACAAGACGATGTAATACAAACCGTTTGCATTCAAGATGTTTGGACATTGGCTTTGTGGACAAGACATTTTATAATGCCGGTATGAAAAGTGAAGTGTGGTCATGTGGGCACAATGCCAGCATGTGTTGGACCTATGACACCTTCAACCATGTTGTACAACTTTGCATGACTTTTCGTTTTTTGCTTCAATACTACTAGGACATTGGGCGCCATGAGCTGTAAATAATAGCTCGAGGAAGTCAAGGTTTTTTGTCTTTAAATGCGAGAATAATGCCTTTGATGAATGCAGAGGGTACCATCTATAAATTATTGTGAGCAAAGGAAGGTGGTTGTGGTAAATGTGCAAGATTAGTTGATCATTAACTGTGATTTTCTGCTGGGAAGAAGTATCATTCAAGCCTGCTTATAGGTACAGTTGCGATCAGAATGACCTGCAACACTCTGGCAGCCAACTTCACGTGGTTTGCGTTTGATAGAAAATGAATGCGCTGTGCTGCACAGTACCAGACGCGCAGGCATGCTGCTTGGCAGCTGTATACAGAATTTTGCAGCAGTACCTGACTCGCATTGATTCGTGACGTCACCTTGTACCACATGATGTTTGATGTCAGTCATGCTGAGCGCGATAGCACATATCACATGAGCATATGTTTATTATTTAGTGAGGTGTGACAACTTGTAGGGTTGTGCGAATATTCGATAATTTCAAATATTCAGCTGAATATTCAATATTTGATTCTGCCCAAATGTTTGGTATTTCTAATCTCTAAGCATTTGTCTCAAGCGAATAACGTTTCTGGAACGCTTGCTTCATTTGGTTTCGGTTCAGTGTAGCTCCTCTGGGATGGCACCACGATGCACGTGCAGGCAAGGCCCTGACTCCACAGACACCTGCTAGGCTTATGTATCATATGCCTGTGTGGTAGCAGATGCAAGCAGGTGCAAACGTGGTGCCCAGATCTATACCTGTTGTGTGTCTGTGCCCGCGACTCATGGCGTGCACATGCCGGAACTGGGCCGGTGGCATGCATTGATTGGAGGACGCATGGCTCTGTTTACCTTCATGTGATGAGTCTGAGCTGAAAGCAGCTGTCATAAAATTCAACACAGTTGCAATGAGTTTGGAGTTTAACAAAGCTTCAGTGCAGTTTGAGAAAGCTTCAATGCAATCTTTTTTTTTTTTTTTTCATGTAATGGCCTTTTGTGTTGTAAAAATACATGCTTTTGAAAATGCTTATTGTGTCTTTCAACTGTTCCTGTGTGCCAGAATTCATAGAAATACATTCGCTTCAAACCAAAAAAAAAAAACCCTATTTGCATATCGCTCAAAATTTGTGCTGCAAGTGCAAAGGAAATATCACTCCATTTCATAAATGTCGCCGCAAAAGTCAGGTTTGCATGGGGCTCAAAGCGGACACCTATCATACTCCTACACGTTTGGAAGCCCCATGTGCAGCATATTGCTTGTCGCCATTGTCCATAAAAATGCAGGCGAACAGGTTTTTCACTCATTTATTGGCTGACATTAGTGAACTCGCAAAGTGCAAAAAAAGGGATTCTAGGAAAATTACAGTTTCTTCAGTGGAGATTCCTCACAGGAGTGTTGTCCATCCCTGTCCCTTTGAGGCACCTTGGTTTCCATCAGTGCCTAAGAAATTGGAGAAATTGGCATTTTTATTGCAAGCAGCACTGAGCCAGAATAGTAGAGACGAGGGGCATCACTTGGCTAAAGTAAAAGGTTAGCCAGTTTCTTCTGAAGAGCTAATGCTTTGTTCGGTAATTTGGAACATTGGCACGCTCTCTGTTCAGTAATTTGGAACATTAGCATGTTTACGTGACCACTGCTATTGGCAATTTTCGTAAAAGAGGAGCCACATTGCAAGCCATTGAGTACAGAAGAGGCAGAAGCAGAACAGACTGTTCACACTGCTGGTGCATGCACTTGTAGACAAAGCTGAAGTTGAAGACAAAGCTGGTTGCTTTCTCACCACGGATTCTGGCTTATGCGACACTGAGTACCATATGCATTTAAGTGCCTTTTCATCATTGGAAACTGTCGTCTAGGGCAGTTGTGAGAAGGTAGCATGCAGCACAAATGAAAAGGCTGCTGGATCGGGCAGGTGAACAAAAGGAGGAAAAAGAAGTGATAAGACCTTGCTGATAGTGCACAGCGTTTTGTGCCGGAAGGTGCATGCAGCTGTTGCCATCTGGTGGTTCCCTGCGAAATGTGCTGTGCGGGGAAAACTCGTACGATTGCAAAATGAAGTTTCTGTACTCACTCACTAATTGCTGGCTGCCAAGTTGGAGAAAGGTGGCTCTTATTAGGGCATGGCTGTTACATTAGTGTATATAGTAGTTTGAATTAATAAGCCTTTGCATGAACTTTAAAAAAAAAGAAAACACAGCCTTCAGTAGGTGCTGTCCAGAAATGTTGCAGTTGTAGCAAGTTCTGCAATTGTGCATAAAAGCTGTGTGGCCTACATCAAGCATCATTTGTCGACCTAAATGTGATTGTGCTTTCTTAGTAAACCATGTTGCCGGGCTAGTTGGTTTAGCATCTTTCTTGAAACTTGGAAAAACACCTTGGCGCAAAAAGAAAATTTGCGTACAAAAAAAGACAAGGAGACGACAGATGGACTACACAGAAGAGAGGAGCAGGCGACGGATGTCCGTCGTCTCCTCGTCTCTTTTGTGTAGTACATCTGTCGTCTCCTCGTCTCTTCTGTGTATGTGATTACTTTTTTTTGTGCCAAGGTGTTTTCCAAGTTTTAAAATGTGCTTTCTTGTTTTACTGTTTACAAGATTTTTTATTCAATCATGCAAGTATGACGAATTGTTATCATTCCTTCAAACTTTGTCTTATTTTTTGCAATAGTGAGAGTAATATGAGCATCAGGTAACAAACAAACAGCACAAACAAGCCTTCCTCTGAACAGCTGTATTCCTGTATGGTGTGCTTTTGGAACACAAAAGTCTAGTTAATCTCATGGCCTTCACCACTGGTTTTTCTTTGCAGAAAATTAAGAATTGGCTATGAGGTGCTTGTAAAAAGCAAACTTTATATATTTAAAAATTAAAATACATTTATTCCCATTCACTTATATCTTTGGGTGCTGTGATGTAATGGATAGGGACCAAATTTTCCTAGGAGATATAGCTTGCCTGATAGCAGCTGCTCATGTAGCTGTAACCTCTGTCATGATTTCCTGAAATAAAATGCATAAAATGCCGTTGATTGGGTAGGAACTGAGAAAAAGAATTAAGAATTCTTAGTAGGTGTGGGCTTGAGAGCTGTTAAACCATGTTGGTTTATAGTTGTGATAAAGGGCTTAGAGTAAATAGGCAGAAGAGTGTTTCTGCTTGTGACTGAATTGTTGAAGCATTCTGCATTTTCCTTATTTTCTAATCACTTTCTGGATGTGAATGCTGGTTTCTTATCATGTTCAATATGTCACAATCTTAATTTCCTGCCTTTTTGTCACCAGCATCAACCGGCTGAGCAGCCTGCCTCGGGGTTTTGGTGCCTTCCCTGTGCTCGAGGTGCTCGACCTCACTTACAACAACCTCAACGAGCAGTCCCTTTCAAACAACTTCTTTATAATGGGTAAGGGATCATCCTAATTATTTTTTTATCATTAGAACAGTGAGTAATGCAAACTTCTATTTGTGAAATCGCCTTCATTTCATCACTGATCATGCTCATTACCAGCCAAATTAAATACAGTCGAATCCCACGACAACCAAATTGATAGGCCCTGCGAAAAATTAAGCATCATTGTCATGAAATTGGACCAGAACACTGACAGATTGTACAAGATAGTTCATGAAGAACATTTATTTTCCAAAATTCTGCCAGCTTTGGTCTCTCACTGTTTCGAAATTGGCACCCAGGTGCGATTTGGTACTCTGGAAATCTCTGACAATAGCCGAATTCGTGTCATGAATGCATCCGCTACATTTGCTATCAAAGCTAATATTTTTTTCCGCACATGTTATAAAAACACTCCTGCTTTCGTCCATTGAGAGCCTATACTGAAACCGTGCTGCCTAGAGGCATTTCGGCGTGGAATAGGCATGTGTGCACTCGCATCACTGTGGACTAAATAGGGGTCACATGCACCTCGAAATCAATACTTTGAGATGTGGTTGCTGCGATTTTCTTTGAAGTCATTTTTTGACACATGGTACAAACATACTCGCAGAATGCCATACTGTTGAGACTTCACCCAGGACCACTGCCACACTGCCATTCATGCTGCAGTGCGTGTACTTGCTTAGTGCTCGGGTTTACCAGATGGAAAGAAAATAAACAAAACGTTTTCATGATACTTGCCTGCAGTGCAAAAGCAATACTAGCCGGCATCAAGCTTCTTGCAGCGACATGCCACCCACTGGCATGCCGGGCGGCAGCGGATTATTGTGCGCCACTCGCTCTGTGCTGCTAGGCCAAACATTGCTCCGCAGCGAAGCCTTGGAAAAAGCACTTTGGAACTAGCCACCGCTTATCATAAAACATTTAACACTTTCATTGGTTTCCGTTGACAGGATAGCTTCACACTGAAATGAACGCAGAACTGATTTCCGTTATACCTTCATCAGCAAAGCGAGCGAAAAAACCGAAAGCCACCTCGCACCTATGGCTGTGGTTCGAAAGTGCGGAGTCTGAGCCGCAGGCAAAACCGTCGCAGGCTGTCGTGTGCTGCATCGCATCTTTATGTGCACATGTGTGCACATTAAAACCGCTTCCTCAGGGAATGTCAGCTGTCTGCAGACATTCTTCGATGTCCATTTTTGGTGAAACCTAACGACATAAGGGCATATATGGATGTGCAAAAAAATTAATAAAAATTGGCCGCTTACTCGGAAAAATTTATTTGAAGCCAAACCTTGCTCTGAAAATTGTTCGTTGTGGGCGAAAATAATTGCATTGTCGTGTATGGTTTGTGGACGGGGAATGAGAAATACTTTGTCGTAGCGGAATTTTCACTTTTGCGGCGTTTGTTATAGTGGGATTTGACTAGTGGAATTAAGGACAAAGACTTCTAGTGATTTCCAACTACCATTGTCCTTTGCCAGTTGTCGGTACTTCGTCCATGCTAATTGTCCTTACGTGTTCTATACACCTGAATTTTTACCATCTTAACATAATTTTGGTTCCCGTGGAAGCTCTTTAAAATGAGTCTGCATATTCTTACCACTGCCAACGTATGTAGACAAGGAAAAGTAATGTTTCAGAGGTGTAGACTGCAGCATCAGCTTTGTCATTTATTTAAAGCAGCAGTCACTTTGCTACATGCAGTCTTCCGATTGCAATGACTAGCATTTTTGTGCAGGCAGTTTCAGAAGGATCTCTACCGTGTTCAATTTTTGAATCGGCATTTAAAAAATATATAGTGTAAGCTGCGTGCTTTTTTACTTTGAATATTCAGATGTACATATGATGACATCTGTACCACTGCATTGCATCCGTTTTTCTTTGTTAAGCACTTTTTTCAGTGAAGGTGACTGTGTGTTCAGGCTTTGTGACATCCATAATGACAGTTATGCATATAATTGTGGTATATCTGCCTTCTTCCTTTCTTTCCCTGGTAGGTGTTGGCAGTAGGAATGAAGAAGTCGAAATGTCCTGTTTCAAAGAGATGGCAGTGTAATGTGCGACCACTGAGTAGTGTCATTATGATTACATTACAAAAAATATTGATTGCAAAAGTTTTTGCTTTTTCTCTAGGTTCAACAAATGGCTTTTTTTGATGTTCACAGATGATAAACCGGCACAAAAATGAAAGTGAATTGCTTCTATTACAACAAAATTCTCATATTTTGAATGCAAGGTTTGAGCAGTTCCTTTCACTCAGCTCTTAACATTGCTGCCTTTTGCTTACAGATACACTGCGAGCATTGTACTTAGGTGACAATGAATTTGAGAAGCTTCCTCCAGCCATTGGACAGCTGAAGAATTTGCAAATTGTAAGTGTTCATATAACTCTTAGAAGATTAAAATGAAGCTAATACTACTGTATTTACTCACGTAATTTGTTCCCTCGAGTAATTTGTGCACCCCTAATTTATTACCTGAGTTTATAAAAAAAAAAAACCTAAGCTCATATTTTACGCTCCCTGCTGCGCCACACCCAGCATGCACATGGGTGTGTGCTAGGCAAGCTTGGGAATATTGTCGCCTTATGCGGCCACACAATGTGCGAGTGCTGTTTACCCGGCTCGCTTGTGGTGGTGTTTGCTTTCTCAGATGAACAGTAGTGAGAGTTTGTAACATTTGGCATGTGCCAGAATCCGAAATAATGGAACAGTTTGTTGCGATTTGCCATTAGTCAGCCGCATGCGAGGGCACAGTTTTATTGCCTTTTATTTTCATTTGCCTCTGACTGCTGGCTTCGAAATTACATCGTTGCACGCTTATTGCTTTGATCTGCGCATGCGGCGCCATCCCGTGGGGAACTACATAACATATGGCGGGGTGGGAGGGGGTGTGCATCTTATATTGAAATCAACTTTTTTTTTTCGGCCTGCAAGAGATATGAGCTGGGAGGTCAACGAATAGGTGGCAACATTCAGTTCAAATGTGCGTCATGGCCTGTGTAATGGTTTTTAGAGTGTGTTCACAAAATGTTGGCGTTAATGTGCGCGCCCCATTTTCGAGGCCTTAATTTAATGTAAAAAAATGTGCACAAATTATGCGAATAAATACAGAAATTTATAATGGTAATCATGTTCACTGCTACCATCTTCCTTGAGATCTAGCTGTCTCCTCTGGCAGGTTTCAGAAAGTAAGCAGGTGAGGTAAGCAACCTGTTAGTAGCAAAATGGTAAGCATTTGTTAATTTTTGAGTTGCACATTTCTCTACCTACATGTGATGATTCATAGATCCAAACTTGTGGCCAGTCAGAGTGCTAGTCATCTAAATGGAGCTTATAAAAATTCTGTGGCTGTTAAGTTAAGGATTTCTGCAATGACTAACATTGTTGGAGACACTGTGGTGACCTCTATCCAATTTTCGTTATTAGTAAAAATCAATTCTATAGCTCTTTCTGGTTATGTTGATGCTAGTCCTGTAGCAAAAGACGAATTTATTGCTGTGAAAACTGGATTTAAACTTTTTTCTGCAACTCATTTCAAACACATGACATAAAAGCTGGAAATACTCAGTGATCACAGTTTATAAGTGAATGGCAGTGTAGCCTGGCTAGCCTCAGTGATCCACACGCAAAAACTGTCTTGATGCACGCAGTTGCTATGCAAAAACTACAGATGGGGGTGACACCTGTATTTTATTTTTTCATATTTTCTGCCTATAAAAGCTCCGTTTTTCATCTAAGTAGCATCTTCTTCATTACAACACAGTAATCTGTCGATTCAGATCAGCTTCAGTTGGTTGTCAGTGTCCTTTTGAGAATATTTTCGGAGCTCTCTGGCTAAGGATCTCAATTGGTATCTGATCTATAGGAAGAGGCAACAATATTTCTTTCTCGTTGAACTGTCCAGTGTAGAGATCTTAAGTTACAAACGACATTCCAGTTTTTCCATGTATGTTCCTTTGAATGTCACTCATAGATCTTCAAAAATTTTTAATTTGGATGTGTGTAATAAAAATTTTAAACTTGGAAGAATATAAGAATGATATTGCCACAAAGCTTTGTACTCTTCATTTTTTCATCATTAAAGATACCGACAGGCAACTTCATCACTTTGTTTGGGACATGAGATGCGACCAGTTTTATCTCAAAAGATTGCAGCTGTGTGCAACTCCGTCTGCATTGTTCGAGATTATTGTAGTAGTTGCTTTTGGTGCCTTATCTCGAAGGCTCCTATCAGCTTTAAATTTAACACGGCCGAGGGCCGCAGGGATTCTGTGCTGTGACGAACGCCAAGCACGCTTGTTGCTACCACTGCCGTGAGCTGTTCAGTTCTTTTTGGGTGCAAGTCAGCCCAAATAGATAGTTTGAATTCCACATTGTTCTGCTCATCTGCTGTTCGCAGCATTGTTGTCACCACGCTATAATATGGTATGGTATGATGCGGTATGGTTACAGCATGGTACGGAACAGTATGTTATGGTATATTGGATTTAACGCCTCAAAGCTGCACACCACCTTTGAAAGATGCCTTAGTGGATAGTTCCTGAATAATTTCGACCACTCGGGGTTCTTTCTTGGGTTATTAGGTTTACATTTTGCCATTGCTCTTGTTAGCTGAAACACTTTCAATCATGCTGTAAGCTTTATTTTGCTCCATTGTTGGGGTCTCATCCTTTACATAATGAAGCATAGCAATGGAACTCAATCCATCATTTTGGAATGTGAATTATTTTTGTATGTTTGCAGCAGCTTTTGCTAACAAATGTACAGTAATTAAACCATTTTTGTTAATCATATTTTTGCTTTGCAGTTCTTGTAAACCATGCAAAGGTCACCGACCTATTCATCTAATAGGAAGACTTAGCTCGACAGAGTTTGTTTTGGACGAAGTTTATAGTATTAAAAAAAAAGGCTCTCATTTTTTTGTTGTGAGAAATTTTTATCACCACCTCTAGTTGTACGTTAAGAGTAATCTTAGTGGAAGTCCTTCTCTGATGACTCAGTATACATGGTGTCACTAACGAGTTGTATTGATTATGCGTCTGCAGCATGCTTCCCAATTGGTTTATGAAAACTAAGTGTAGGTGAAATTATATTGAATAGGGCTTGGATAAATTACACATGGCACTTACAACACCTTTTTTTTTCTGCACGTGTATACCTGCAAAGAGTCCAGTAGATTAAGAGTGTTCTGACCTGTTTAAGGTGGTGGTCCCATGCTGACGCCGGCCACTGGCTATTTTTGACAATGTTTGTGTTATCGCTGTGGCCCTCTCACTTTCCCTACAAAAACAAGGTGCAGCTCATTGGAAAAAGCAACTTATTTACTTTTCAGTTGTATGCATTGTTAATACAAATTAATGTTGGTACATGTGAATTGAGCTAAATATGGAATGCTTAAAGTGGTATACGTTTGTTAATCTTGCCTGTCATTGTTAAGTTTTTTGAAAAAACGATTGCAACAAAAGGAGAGCTGCTTCTGCATCATTTAGAAAGCGGTTTTTGGATTCAGTGGCTAGTTATTGAGTTCAAGCACTCTAAAAAAGACCAAAAATGAGACAGATGATTGGAGGCCCTGTAGCTTCTGGTCTAATTGACAAAATGCAAGCGTATTTGGCACATTTGGGGACTGGGCGGATTTGGTTAAGTGCGCAATGTTTCTTTGAGCTACACTTTGTAGTTCTTTCGTTAAGCAAAGTTTACCGTGACCAAGAAAACATGGCCCATAGAGGTCTCTGTACTTGGCCTTCTTCTCTCTTCTCTTCTAAATGATGCAGAAGCAGCCGTCTTTTCCGGCACAATCTTTTATATTTTTTTTAAGATGTGCAAAGGTAGGCATGTCGAACATTGAAGAGTAAATACAGTGCTGTTTCTAATGAGCTAGAACTTGTTTTTCTAGCCTAAGCAGGAGGGCCATAGCGATCACGTAAATATTGTTAAAAGCAACCAATGACCTCTGCCGGCGCTGACCCCTGGCCAGACCTAGTATTAGAGGGAGAGCTGCACCCACCCACTAATACTGTGAGGAAATCTGAATGCGATATTTCCAGCCTTATGCGGTGTGCTTTTGTTTTGGAGTTTAGTGGCAGTCTGCAGTTATTCAAGCTATTGCTTCCTTTTTCTCATCTTTTTTTGCTTCCAGCTATCGGTGCGGGAGAACGACCTTGTGGAGCTTCCCAAGGAGCTGGGCCAGCTGACCAGGCTGAGGGAGCTGCACATTCAGGGCAACAGGCTCACGCTGCTGCCCCCTGAGCTGGGTAGGTGGCGTTAGTTGTAGGTATAGGCCTGGATTGAGTCATTTAAAATGGCTGGGAGCCCTAGACAAAGTTTGTTTTCTTGTGTGAATACTTTGTGCAAGTGCCGTGGCCAGATTTAAGCTAGATGTCTCTTAGTGCCTAGTCAGGAAAAAGTTAAAAGTTAACAGGATTACTTATGCAAGTATTCTGCATAAAGGCAAAGGTAGCGAAACGTATCACACTTACCTACTCATGCACTTTTTGTTGAGATGTCTAATTATACACAAAGTAAATGGTGGGAAAGCACAGCATTAGGAATGGGACAGTCTGGAGCAGGCAAATACAGACTGCACATGGTGGTCTGTTAGCTTCATCTTTGTCCATCTGTGCTGTCGAGCATGGCAGTTCCCCCATGACAGGTGATGCTTGCCGAAAGTTCTATACTGCCGGAATGTTAGCTCATGGGATGGGCCGTGTCATGAAACTTGAGTCTTGTGAGCCATAGATTAGAGCACTGCATGGGCTCTGGCTTAGCTGAAATCTCTGGCCCAGCCCAGCCCAGCCTGGGTACAGCAGCCTTTTGCTGGGGCTGGGGCAGTCAGCCCCAATCAGTGCCCAATTAGTGCCAAATTTCAACTGCTTTCAAAATGCGAACTAAAATTCTTAATCAACTGTAGTGACACCTGTGTGACATGTTGGGCAAGCAAACAAATTAAAACAATGCAAAAAACGCAAAACTTCGCCAAAATAGCACATACCATTCCGTTTTCCTGAAGCTCATTTTCTCTCTTTACAAACCTCTCAGGCTCCAATATTGGCACTAAAAGTATTATAGACACCCTACTTTTTCTTGCCTCTTTCTGTGCTTCAGAACGTACCATATTTACACAATTGTAAATTGACCTATTTTTTTTTATTTTTAAATCTGAAGTGTGGGTGTCGACTTACAAACGAAACCAAAGTATGGCACCATAAATAAGGCGAGACAAATGAGATATCAGGGGTGCTACAGCGTGGTTGCAATTTTATGTTTGCTCTACGGCTGTACCCAGTAGCATTTGGCTATTCTGTGCACTTTTTCGGAGGGATTTATCATTTTTTTTTTTTTTGCCATATACTGCACACTTGGTGCACAAGGGAGTGTCAATAGTTGATGGAATGGCGGCTGTTCCAGTCGTGGTGACACTGCCACACGGAACGGCAGCATTTCCATGTCGGTAGCTGATGGAAGAGCTGACACTGCTCATGCATAGTTTCTCTTTGGCTCTACTTGGCGCTATTGATGACTGCCAGACACGTTTTACCAGTTTTTATTGTATTGCTTCGTCAAACGTCATTTTTGCTGCGGGTCCGGTAAGCGTCTGGCGCTCGTTCATGGCTACATTCAAGATGGCTATCATTCTTTACGCCAAAAAAACAACAACAAACAACTGCGCGCCAGGCCTCAAGTTCGATGTTTCGGAATGGGTGATACAGATTTAGCGGCTGCAGCAAGGCGAAATTTTCAGCTGTTCCACTCAATGTCGTGGTAAGGTTGTTTGCGAAGTGCGGGATTTTGCAATAGTGATGACGACCGCAGTAGCGACGATGGCAGCAGCGCTAGTGAGGATGAGTAGTCCTATCACTAATACATTTTCCTTTTAGAATGTGCCCATGGGCATGCCTTCCTTTTAACTTTAACGCGAGAGCGTTATGGAGCTCGTAAGGCAGAAAAGCCGGCTTCGTCACCACAGTCCGCCGCGGTTTCGTCGCATCGCTCTTCATGCTGGCTTTGAGCAGCTGCTCATGGCTGCTCCGTCAGTGCGCAGACATGGCACCCCCCCTCTCCGGGTGCGACAGCCAATGGCATCTGCTGATAAGTGGCAGTGGCCCAGTAGTGCTATTTCTACTCTTAAAGGCGAAGCTTAATCGTCCTCCAAGTTTTTGTTTTTGCCTGACATGCTATCTGGGGGGATCGACTTACATTCGAGTTGACTTACAATTGTATATATACGGTACTTTCAGTGCTTCAGTGCTTCCCAGCCTGCCAATGATGTGGGCCCGCCTCAAGTCCGAAACAGTTCAAGCTAAGCGTGCTTCTGAAGTGCCAATGTTCATGGAATGAATGGTATAGATAGGGGAACTTTTGAGAAATTCGAGCATGAAGGAGAAAAAAAGGCGTACGTCCACTTGCTTTTTCATACCAATGTCGCAAGTGTATGTGACAAACGCTTATGTGACCTTTCAGTTTTTATAGTATGAAGAGGTGATCATCAGTAGAATGCTTTCTGAGGCTTTCTGCCGCTAAAGTACCATTTTAACACTGTGTCTGATGTCTGAAGGCCCACCGTCTCCTGCCTCACCTGAGAGTATGAGTAACCACATGCACTGGTATATGTAGGCACAGGTCACTTTTGCTGCAAGGGCCACCAGAAAGGAAAACACATGGAGGAGCAAAACAGAGCAGTCACAGGTTTATGTAACATTAATTGAAAAGAGGTACGATCTCATAAATATTGCATGTTAGACAAAGTGCGCAAAAATGTGCTACCCAATTGGTCCTTGTTGTGAGCCTGAAAGGTTCATAAGACACATCTTATAGGGATTGTAGCATGTTTTCAAGCGGGCTTGAATAGCGTTGTAAATTTTGTGCTGAAATTTTATTCCCTTTTAGTTGTGAAAAAGAAGCTTGCAGTGGCAGCTTCTTGCTTGTTAGCGGCCAGATTTGAGAGCTAGTGTCCCTCTTTGCGGTGTAATATCAAGAAGTGATAGTCGGGCTTGTCCTGCTTGTTCGAGGTGACGTGTTGAAACCTTATTGGTGAGTTTTGCTGAAGGTTGAACTGAAAATGGTGTGCATGCTTGAATAGACTAAAAGTCATTCAATTGTTTGAAAGGCAATGAAGACGAGAGGCCTAGAGGTTTCATTCTGTGCCATGCCGAATGGCCCATTATGCATCTCCAGTGTCCCAGATGTCTTGAATATAAAGGGAGCTCTCGTACTGTCTCCTCTGGAACTTAGTATTTCCAAAGATGCTACAGGAGCTCCATTACACAGCTTGGAAGCAAACCTCTTGTGCTCTGTAGTTTTGATATTGGCCGTACGTTGGTACACTCAGTTGCTGTCATGATGACGGGCCTAATGAGATATGGGAGCTAATTGTGCTGAAGCTCCCATTTTATAATTTATTGATTTGCTCAATATAGACAGCACGTGTTATCTCCTCACCCCTTGTCCAAAGAGCTATACATGTCACAGATGCCACCACTTTTTTATAGTAAAGACACTTTTAAAATGAAACGGTTATAGTAAACTGCGTCTGGCCATGGTGACATACATCACGTGAAATGATGACATCGTGACTGAAGACTGTCAAGCAGCGTTATTTGAGTTGGCTTAATCATTAGGCTTGTGAGCTGTGAGGGGAAGCCAACTTTTCGACTGTCTTGGGGCCATGAGGCAAAGCACTTGACGCGCATGGGAAAAAAAAAAGTAAACCTGGCTGTCAATGTAGGAAGGTGATTGGGCTGCTGAGAATGGAAAGACATGAAATGTGCTGTGAGGAGTAGAGAAGAGAAGGGCGAATGTTGCAGCACTGGGCAACGCGAAGCACGAGGGAGTGGCAGCAAGAAGTGGAAGCACGGTGGCATTGTGTGGGTGGTGTTTCTGCGCTTTATTTTTTTGTACGCGTTTCTTAACTGTTGCCTCGTGGTACTTCCACAAGACTTAGATGAAATTGAAAACATGATAACATAAAATGTGATAATTGAACATAAATTATGATCATATTGTTACGTGGTCCAATGCGGGAACGACGCAAGAACGCCCTGGGCACAGCACACAGGCCAAGAGCACAGGGCCCGCACAGAGCACCCAAGCCCAGAGCACGCGCACCTCTGAGACACTTTGTTCACCTCGTCTTCACCAAAAATATCCGTTGCACGGCCCCCGGTCGCAAAAACATTGTCTCTGTGTAGATTAGGGCGTGGCAAGGGATGGCGAGAGGTAGGGCTTGAGGCGAGAGACATGGACAGCGTCACGCTGGGGTGCATGGGAGGTGGTCTCTGGGAAGGCCGGGGCGATCTCGTAGGTGACAGCGGTGACCGGAGCACACGGTATGGGCCAACATGCCAGGACTGAAGTTCTTCGCAAAGCCCGACGCGGCGTGATGGCGACCAAAGCAAGATGAGAGCACCAGCGGAGAAAGCGGCAGTGGCGGCGGTCGTAGTAGTCCTGCTGTGAGCCTGCGATGCTAGTAGTCGGGATCACGCCAGTTGGCGGGCGTGGTCTGCCCGGGCAGTTTCGTCGTGTGCGTATTCAGAAGGCTGAGAAGTAGATGTCGTAAGCAGCGTGTCCACCGCTGCAGCTGAAGAAGTGGTCGTAACGGATCCGTCCACGAAAACATGCTGGGTGTTAGTATACATAGATGTAATGTATGACAGCGCCAGCTGTTTCAGTCCGACTGTTGGAATGTGCGTTTTCTTTGTTATCCCTGGGATTGTTGTCCGTATAGATGGTTTTGGTACTGCCCAAAGTGGCACCTCCGCAATCTGGTGTGGCGCGTAGTTCGAAGGCAGCGCATTGCGCTGCATCCAAAGGGCTCTTGAAAAGGCTGCATCTGGACGCACCGCACTAATGTTAGTCAGGGGGTGATGACGATGCCTGGTCAGATGCCGCAAATGCACACGAAGTGGCTCCTGTTGAAAATAAATTCGTGCTGGGCAGGCGCGGGCCTCATAAAATGTGCCCCATGTAGAAGTTTTACATGGCAAACCCAAGCATACTCTTAAAGCACGAGTCTGCGCGCTTTCAAGCACACGCAGGCCTGATAGTCTGACCCCCGAGAGAACGGGTGCACTGTATCTGAGAAGGCCGACTACCAGCGCCTGGTACACGTGTAGTAAAGATAGCTCAGAGGGACCCCAACATTTTCCTGCCATACACCGCACAATGCTTGCAAAGCTGTCGAGCTTTTTCTTGAGCACAGAAATGTGCTTCGTCCAGGACAGGTCACGGTCTATCGTAACACCTAAGAATTTGTGATGTGTTACGTATGGAACAATTTGCCCGTCGATTGTGACCGGATACCACGCCATTATCTTGCGTGTGAAAGCCAATGTTAGGCTTTTAGTTGGCGAAAGTTCAAGCCCCTGACGGCGCAAGTACGCAGACGTAATGGACACCGAACGCTGCAATCTTGCGTGCACTTGGGGACACGTGACACTTGATGTCCAGATGCAAATATCGTCTGCGTAGGCGGATATTGAAACAGTCTGCGGTAGTTGTTTGAAAAGGCCAATGAGCACGAGATTGAACAACGTTGGACTGAGCACTCCTCCCTGAGGAACACCACAAGCAACATGATGATCTGCTGTGTCACCTTCAAGAGTCTCCATGTAGACTGTCCGGTTTGTCAAATAGCTTGCAATCCAATTGTGTAGACGTCCGCCTATACCACATTCTTCGAGTGCATTTAGTACTGCATCATGCTGAACATTATCGAATGCGCCCTTTATGTCGAGGAAAAGAGCAGCAGTCAACCTGTGACGGCGTTTTTCATGTTCTACCGTTGACACGAGATCAATTACACTGTCGATGGCAGACCGGCCTTTGCGGAAACCCGTCATTGTGGAAGGGTATAGCCCATGTTTTTCAAGGAACCATTCTAGACGGGTTAGCACCATACGCTCCATCGTCTTGCCAATACAACTTGCCAGAGCTACTGGTCTGTAGGATGTTAATGTGAGTGGCGATTTCCCTGGTTTGAGCAAGGCCACAATGCGGCTTCTTTTCCACTGCTGTGGTACAGTGGCAGAGGCCCAAGAGTGGTTGAACAATGTTAAGAGGGCTTCCATTACTTGTGGGCCTAGATGACGAAGCGCATTGTATGTTATTCCATCAGGTCCTGGGGATGAAGGATGCGTGCAAGCAGAAAGAGCTGCTTTCAGTTCTTGAATTGTGAAGGGGATGTCCAGTCGATCGTCCATCGTGGGGGGAGCACAGCGATGCTGCCGAGGTAAAGAAGTGCTTCCGGCAATTCTCGAGCAGAAATCCTCTGCCACCTCTAGTTCTTGCCGTCTATCATGAAGTGCCAATGCACGGAAAGGGTGTTTCTGCTGGGGAAATGTCGGCAGTGCTCGAACAACGTGCCAGATTGTGGTGAGTGGTTTGCGGGGATCCAATCTGCTGCAAAATGACCGCCACCGTTGTTTGCCTAGGTTCTCCAAATAGCGCTGTATTTGCTTCTGGGCACGTCGAGAGGCCCGGAGATCCGAGACATCCTTTGTCCTCCGGTATTTTCTTTCTGCGCGCCGACGAATCGCCCGAAGCTGCGCGTAGATCACATCCACTGGTGCTGTGGAATTTGGCGCTGAGATATTGCGTGTTGCATCGTGCATGGCCGAAATAATACGCTGTTCCACATCTGTTGGATCAGCGAGTTTCCCACAGGTTTTTTCTAGAACAATGCGGAAAGCACTCCAGTCGGTGCAACGTATTTTAGCATTTGGAAGACGGTGAAACCACCGTAGCTGCACATACGTCGGTATGTGGTCACTTCTATAACTTTCAATATCAGCACACCACGTTGCGAACGATGACAGGCGCCTGGATACAAATGCAAGGTCCAGGCAGCTGCTGTAGGTAGTCCCGCGTAGAAATGTCGGCATGCCATCATTGAGCAAAACGAGACCTGCATTGTTCATGAACGTGGCGATATCCCGTCCTCGAACGTTCGTAACGGCGCTTCCCCAGCCGTGATGATGCGCATTGAAATCTCCTACTATTATATGGGGTTCCGAAACGCTGTCAAGTAGCGATTGTAGTCGTAGGGCATCAAATAGACCCCTTGGTGGTATGTAGCCACCTATAATAGAGATTGTGCGCCCATTCAAAGTCACAGTGTGATTGCTACATACTCGTTGCTACTGCCCCCAGGAATTTGATGCCAAACGTAAGTGAGGTCACGACGGACGCATAGTAGTACCGTGCTCAAATGCCCAGCCGCTTCAGAGAGGAAACTTTCATAACCGGACAGTCGAAAAGGAGATGTGATATTAGGCTCACATATTACAAGCACCGGAAATCGGTATTTGAAGATCCTCTGCCTGAGATCTGCTAGGCGGCCTCGCAGACCTCGAGCATTCCATTGTAATACTGTTGATCGAGAGATTCTCTCCTGCAGTGAGGGTGCTGACGACGGTAGAGCCATAATTTTGACTGCTATTAAAGGGTGGCAAGCACCGGTTCAATAGCGTCTAAAATTTGGACAGCAGCCTTAGCAATTGGCGTGTCCACTCCAGCAATTATCAGCCGTAAGGTGCCTATCAGCTGTTTCAGCATCACCCTGATTTGATCATCTGTTGTCGACACAGCCGGCGGACGCACAGGCGGACGTGTCACAGAGCTTACAGTACGCGAGGTGAGAGGGAAAGCTGGGGGAGAAGACAATGACGTCGTCGAGATAGCAGAGGCGCGTGGATCATTTGAATCCGTGCAGAAGGACGTACATCATACGCTCGAAGGTGGCCGGCTCGTTGCATAAGCCAAAAGTCATAACTCTGAACTGATACAGCCCATCAGGTGTCACAAACGCGGTCTTCTCACAGTCCCGGTCATCCACTGCTATCTGCCAATAACCGGATCGAAGGTGCGATAATCAACAGAAAAATGCCATGAGCCATCCTTTTTCTTCACAAGGATGACTGGCGAGGCCCAGGGGCTGTAGGAGGGTTTGATAATGTTCTTATCAAGCATCTTCGTAACCTCGGCGTTAATGATCTGGTGCTCAGCGTGGGAGACTCGGTATGGTCGACGACGGATAGGAGAGGCATCCCCGGTGTCGATGCGGTGCTTCACAGAGAGAGCTTGGCCTAGCAGGATGTTATTCAGATCGAAAATGTCCGAAAAGGATTCCAGAAGGGCTCGAAGCTGTGCAGTTTGGGCGGGTCGCAGGTCGGAGGGCAGCATGGTCGCGAAGGCGTCTGAAGAAAGAGAGGTAGGCTGGGGATCGCCTGAGTGATCTTGAGAAGGGTCGGTGTCGAGTGTAGCGATTTGGCACAGTGCGAGAAGTGAGATCGTAGCAACGCAAATGCCGGATGGAAGAACTTGAGGAGCGAAGCCGAAGTTGAGGAATGGCAGAGACAGTGTGTTCGCCTTGACCACGGCGATGGCATAGGGCAGAGCAATGTTGCGGGTCAGCAGGAGATCGGTACTAGGCGCAACGAGGTAGTCGCCATCGGGAACAGGGAGAGAGGTTGTCAGTGCAACAAAGGAGGTGGCTTGAGACGGCAGGCGAGCATAGTCTGCATTGAACAGGCGGAGAGAAGGATCGACGTGCGCGGAAAGGAGTTGTGGGAGCTCGAGTTGGAGGACACTGTGCGAGCAGTCAATCAGAGCTTAATGGTCGGAGACAAAATCCATGCCGAGAATGAGGTTGTGGGCGCAGGTGGACAAAACGGTGAACTGAACCGGGGTACTGTGGCCGGCAACAGTGATGCGAGCAGTACATAGTCCGTCCACATCAGGGGTGCCTCCATCCGCCACGCGCACGAGGGACGTTGCAGGTGTGAGCACTTTGCAGAGGCGACGGCGAAGGGCAGAACGCATCACAGATACGTGTGCATCAGTGTCAATGAGGGCGCGCACAGGAAAACCGCCGATTGTGACGTCCAGTAAGTTCGGATGGGTGGTCAGTAGAGGATTTCTGATCGGGGTCATTCATGCAGCGTCACCGGGGAGTGTCTATAGCTGGTGCCGGGGTGTGTCTATAGCCGACGGAAGAGCAGACGCCATTCACGCATAGTTACTCTTTGGCTCTGACAAATTAGACTACTGCCAGCCGCGTTTCACAAGTTTTTAATGTAGTGCTTCGTCAGTCATCATTTGTGCTCCTGGTCTGGCAAGCAACCGATGCTCGTTCGCGGCTACATTCAAGATGACTGCCATTTTTTACGCCAAAGAAACAACATCCTGGCTCCGAGCCGCAAGTTTGACGTCCGCAACAGGTGATACAGGTGTGGTGTGGCAGCTGCAGCGAGGAAAATTTTCAGCTGTTCCACACGATGTCGTGATGTGGATGTTTGCGAAGTGCGGGGTTTCGCTGGACGGCGACATTAGAATGATATGCTGTGGGACTGCAGCAGCGATCACGATGGCAGCGCTTGTGACGACGATGGCGCAAGTGTGGACGAGTAGTCTAGTGACTAATACATTTTTGTTTTGGAATGTGCCCACTGGCACGGCAGCGCGCGGCAGCTGATAGCGGCTCGCAATAAACAGCGGCCGCTGGGTAATGCTATCGCATTCAACTATTCAAGGCCAAGCTTGAACAACCTCGGAAGTTATCTTTTTATTTTTTGGAAATGTGATTTGGGGGGGTCGACTTACATTCGAGTCGACTAACAATCGTGTAAATACGGTATATGCTGAGGTGGTTTTCATGCTTGAAAAACCGTAAGGATGTCCAATATATCTCTTTGCATCCTGAATTTTTTGTGCATGAGCATGGAAATTTGCAGTGGTTTTTCCTGTTGAGAAGCTATTAAAAAGCATGCAAAAAATTATGAAGACAGTGAGTACAATGGTTTTCAAGGGAGAACCATGTCCAGTATACTGGACATAGGGATTTATTTGTTGCACTAGGAGTAGCACTTTTGCATCTGCGCTGGAAGAATAGTCGCTACTTTCTTCGCTATGAATCAAAGACTCTGCCTGGAATTATTCCGCTTTGCCGCCTGAGTGCAAATCGACATCAAGATCTGACAAGTCTCCAAACACGGCATTGGGAGACATGTAATCTTGGTGCCAGGAATAATTAAAATCAAACATAACCTGCTTGCATGGGGATTTGAACAATACACGCCAATTGAATACTAGTGACCAGTACACTGGACGTAAAAATATTGCAGCATTGCAAAAAATTACTCATAACTAGGGCATATTTGGAGCTACACTGTTTCAAATGAAGTTTAAATGACTCGCACAAATTTATTTATTTATTTGAATTGCGTGAAGAGAAAACTTTAAAAGAAATTACTTACTTGAGCACGTCGCTCGCGGCGGTCTGCTCGTGGAGGATGGCATTACTCTGTGCTGTCCTTCTAAGAAGATGCGACCAAAAGAGGAACTATCATAATCGAGACATTCTTTGTCTCTTCCGGAAGCAGTGAGAGTGGTTTCGGTTTTGATTTAGGCTTTGTTTGCTCTTTTTCTTATGTCCAATGTACTGGTTGCTGGGTCGGAAAAGGATATTTGCATCGGACGGCAACTCAGGAAGACATTTTAGAGCACAGCAAAGTAGTAGAGCCTAATGTCTTCGAGGTGCCAAGCATGCCAGCTGCCAAAACAAAAATGCTTGACCGCTGTCTTGTAATGGGAATGATGATCGGGTTGTTCATAACAAGGTTTCAGCATTGTATTCTATTGTAACATGCATACCATTTTGAGGCTTGATTGCCGTGAATAAGTATCTGTGTGTTAAAATTGGGCAATTATGGTACTATGCTAATATGCTTGTGGTCACTTCGCTGCTTCACCAGTCCGGAAAGATGCAGAGTGAACCTTGAAGGTTTGGTGAGCGTACCGTATCTAACCCTGTGAGGAAGCTAGCTAAGCTTGTGCATTGCTTTCATTTAGTGGTAGGTGTCCTACACGTATCCACCTCTTTTGTTGTTTTGGCTAGTGAAGAATAAGCATTGTCTATGCATGACAGCGAACCTTATTTTTACAGCAACAGCTGTTAAGGATACATTTCCCGCTTCTGCAACATTGTTGGCGTAGCACAGAGCATGGACAAGGAGCAAAGGGTGGTGGTACTGCTTGCCACACTACAGATTTGTGAGGTCCTTTCTGCGCAGCAGCATGAACTAGTGCTTTTGCCGTTTGTGTCTGTATGCATAAAGGGCACCATGCAATGGCACAGCGAATGGCACATTCAGCACTGTGGGTAGAGAGTTTTTTCACAGCCACATGGCTAGCATGGCCAAATCAGTAACGTGTTGCTGTTGCTACTGTTGCCATGCTTGCTTAACCATATTTACCATATGATGGTGATGGAACACCCTAATAGCTGACAGAACCCTCTAATAGCTGTCAATGATTGTTGCATTACACAGACATAGTAACCGGTGGTCAGTTTCTTTTCACTTGCACTTGGTTGATTTATGGGGTTTAACATCGCAAAGCAACTTGCCTATTAAGGATGTTGTAGTGAAGGGCTCCAGATAGTTTCAACCACCTGGGGTTTTTATGTACTGACATCGCACAGTACGCATCCTTCGAAAGGCGGCCACCGAGGCTGGGATTGAACCCATGTCTTTCAGGTCAGCAGCAGAGCGCCGTGACCACTGAGCCACTGCAGCGGCTTGCACTTGCACTTGGAAGAACACTGACAGGACAGTAGGCACATAATTTCAGTTGCTTGCTTTCTTCTTTCAGATAATGCGTTAGACATAAGAATACATGGATCACAGCATGGCATTCGCCTATGATCGCTATATACTTTATAATTGAATTTCTTCTCTCATGCTGTTTCGGCTTTGGTTTCAACAATCGAACAATGGCTATGACTTATAGTTAACCTTTAGGTCATATGAGGAACAAAAAAACCTGCAATATAAACACTATTACATAGTTTTAATTCACTACAACACTTGAACCAGCCTGCTTCAAGGGCTGGAATGACAACAAACATGTCAGTAGTTATGCTGACATTCTTTTTTTATGCCTCTCATAGCCCGAGTCAACTATACGTCACAGCCATTGCCCACTGCGGTGCACGCAACCTCCGCAGGAAGAAGAGTGGCTCACAGCTAGGAAACAGGCTTCCAAGTTCACAAAGGAGACGTTTATTTGTGCCATCTTCTAGCGACACTTACTTGATCACCCCGTCCTCTATGCTCTGAGCATACCTGCATGTTTCCATAACACGGTCGCTGAATGCTAAACGTATTGCGATGGCCATGCAGATAGGCTGACCGTTTCAAATGCAGTACTTACTCATGTTTTCTTACTTGCCTCATAATTCATTTTGTGCACTACAGCAATCAATAATTGACACAGGTCAGCATTTTTAATGCCTCATGCCTGTATTCGAGTGTAAGTGCAAGCTGGTTGGTCCTGGTGCAAGGGTATCGTATTCTGGTATATATTCCTTGAAGTTGGCTTGAGAACCTTTGGGGTGCCACTTTTTATTTAGCTGCGGTTTTTTGTAGTCCTTTTAGTAATGAAGCTTTGTACATGTTATTTGTTTGAAATAAGGGAGTAATTACTTATTAGCATCCACCGAAGCATAGCCATACAGCTACAAAAGAAAGCTAACATTGAAATGACCCCATTCCCACCTCAACTGCAAAGTTTCTGCGAAAGCTGTAAAAGCTGTATAGCTTTCCTTTGGAGTCATAATGCTGCACTTAAATGCATGCTAAAGAGAAATTACTTCCTTATTTCAAATGTACTCCACCTTGGTAGTTTCGCCAAAAACAATTAAGTTATTGATTCCACCACAGTTATACTGCTTAGACTATGATTAGTCATCCGGCTAGTTTATGGGCTAGTCTGTTACTCATTAATGTACTGCTTTTGCGCCATTATGTGCTCTGGCTGTCATTTTTACCTGCCACTGTGGCTCAGTGGATAGGCCGCTCAGCTACTGAACTGGAGGACCCAGGTTCAGTCTCAGCCACAGCAGCTGTGTTTCGGTGGAGGCGAAAATCAAAAAACGCCCATGTGCTATGCGATGTCAGTGCACGTTAAAGAAGCCCAGATGCTCTAAATTAATTCGGAGGAGCGCTCCTTTACAGTGTCCCTCATAGCCCATGTATTGCTTAGAAGTTTTATACCGCTGTCATGCAGACAGCACTAAGGCCTTTGTGAATCAGGTTGTTCAAAGGCATAAGGAGTACAGCTACATGGCACAAATGTTGCACCTTTACCACTATGGGTCTTGGAGGTGAAGGCGCCCGTCAGAGACCTTTGGAGCCCAAAGGCACGACGGCCTTCGAGAACCTGCGATCGCAGTGCCGTCCAGCGTCAAAAAGTAAAAGCAAAGAAAAAACATATGCAGCTAACAATGTTTGAAAACATCTTTAGAAAATGCACGAGGTATGTCTGGCTTCGGTTTTTATACAGATGTTTATATTTTATGCCCAGATTTCAAGACAGTAAAAGTGTTGCAGTAACATCGAGTGCTCATGGTGGCCAAGGAAATACACAAAACTTGCTGTTGCTGATGAGAGTAGCTGTTGCAGTTTTTTTAGGGAAGCAATTAGAATAAAAAATTGTCTGAGCTCAACGAATGAACAGAGTACCCCACTTTAATTTTAAAACTCTCACTTCCGCTGCTTCAAGCAAAGCAGCAGGTGCTAAGCCTCAACAGCTGTTTCACCTTTAGGCTGCACTGTGTAGCTGCGTCGCTGCTCCTTTGAGCTTTCGCTCCTTTAGTGAAAAGAGTGCCTTTGCTCGAAAAGCCTTCGAGGAATGCTGCGTGATGGGGGTATTACACTCCACAGTTTATAGTTTATCTCATTTGTTGTTATAAAATTGTGCTGTGCTGTACTAAAGCTGATCAAAAGAATATGGTAACTGAACTGTCATGTTGTACTTGTCTCTGCAGGCAATCTCGATCTGGCCAGCCATCGTTGCGTTGTACGAATGGATGACAACCCCTGGGTGGCCCCCATTGCTGATCAGCTGCAAATTGGCGTCTCACATGTTGTTGAATACATTCGGAGTGAGACCTACAAGTAGTAAGTATCCTTTTTGTTTCTTCCTTCTTTCCACTCATAGAAATGGCACATCAGTACAAAGCTTTGAAGGTTTCTTATTGTCGACTGCAACATTTGGTTTAAGCAGCCAGGCCTTCAGCTTTTTCCAGGTTGTGCCCCTTTTTATGCTATATTTGTCTTGCTGTGGAATTGCTGTAGCGAGCATTGCAGAGGAACAGTTACTGCAATACACAGGGTGTATCAGTGAATGTCACCAGTAAATTTTAAAAATGGGCTTTTTGAGATATAAAGATGGCTTTTATTCCGGAGTGATATCAGTAATTGGGGGTGTCAAAAAATGTGTGAATCATGTTAACTGGTAGGCCAGTAAACTATTCTAGTAGTCAACTTTTCACTGTAATATTTAGGTGCCTGATAGTAACAAATTCATAGCTGGCCATTAGTGATAGCCATGTTAGATTTGTAATTTTGAAAATGCGGTTATGCTTGGTATTGTGATGCTGAACATTCTGGCTATCACAGCAAGAACAGAAACCGTGCGGCTGTAAAGCACACTAAGCCCCCCCCCCCCCCCCACACACACACACACACACACACACACTCACGTGCGCGCGCATGCACGCTCACGATACTGTGGGCATGGTGTTGGCATGAGCATAAGTTCATGGGCTTGATCCCAACTGTGCTGGCTGAATTTCAGGTGAGGTGAAATATAGGAACGCCTGTGTAATGAGTACCCTTCACAACATATTGAGCAACCCTGTCACAGATAATACTGCCGTCACATGGGCACTTCAGTCAGTTTTGTAGCCAGAAAATGTTTCTTTGGGGTTTCGAGATATTTCTTCTCTGATTTAACCTTTCTGTGCTCCCCTGCATCCAAATGTTTTCAGATGTAGGAGCCTTGCCTTTTTATTGCTGTTACATTTCCTCCAATTTTGGTATAACAGCTATGCTAGCCTACTGATAAACATAATGAGCGTTGCTCGGAGCAGCCGTGAAGGGGTGCCATTATGTCGACTTTTTTCAAGGGAGGCTCGAGCCCCAAGATCCTCACCCCCATGGATACACCCCGACTTCGATCAAGTCAGTCAAAATAAAATTCAATGCAGATTTAACATTGCTTTCAACATGGGCAAATCAACCATGATTGAGCCCGATCCTACTCGACCCCAAGCTGTTCCTGAAGTACAGTAGAGGTTTAATCTTGGTCGAGGGATGCTACTTCATGAAACAACATTATTCAAACTGCAAAGGAAACATACAGAAAGATATTGTATCAAAGCTGTAAAATTTTAAAATTGCTTTTTATTTCATTCAGTGCAGCTAAATTTTCAAAATTATATTAATGCTGTCAACAATGCCCGCTTACCTGGCAGTGGTAAACAAACGCGGAACCCATGTGCACAGGCCAGTCATATGTTGTATAGCAGGCATTTTTGATGGAACTGACTGTAGCTGCATTACAGCCTTGGAATCCCTGATGAGCAATTTTTTGTTTCCTTTTATTTGAGTGCAGACCCATTTGTTTGCCGCCATTTGTATGATCATTTGTGTGTGCAGCGCCCCCTGACTTTTATCAGGCCGACTTTGGTTGGGATCGGGAGAGAATATGTAGCAGCATTTCATTTCGGGCACACTTGATACTACAATCCAAATCAGATTCAGTTGGTATCATAAGTGCCAATGTCCCAGCAGTATAAGAAATTTCAGAATTTTACCTGAATTAATAGTATAACCTTATTCAGTTGCAGTAAGCTTAGCCAGAGGTGCTAGGCACTGTCAGCCATAAAAGTTTGCGGGATCTGCGATGCGTGGCGAAGCGAAGCAAAACTGCATTGCTGCGCAATCTGCCGTCACAGAGCATGGTGTCGAGGCTCACTCACAGTACTGCCACAGCAGGCATGCCATGATCCTCGACACCGGGCTCTGTGACAACAGATGGCGCAGCAATGCAGTTTTGCTTCACTTCGCCATGCATCGCAGATCCCGCAAACTTTTGCGGCCAACAGCGTTTCTCCACCCTTATTCCCCTCTCTTCCCGAAACTGGACATCATATTGCATCACTTTGTTTTCCTTAAAGACCCCTGATGGGGTGTTACTTGCAAATATTGACGGGCAGGTTTTGGTGGTGATATGTTGGGGGAGGGTATTCCAATTCGTTGCTGCTGGTAAAAAAAAATGAATTGGTAAAAAGAGTGGTATGGGCACGTGGACGTGAAACTTGAAGCAGATGACCGTTGTGAGGTGACCTGCATGGTGGGAGTGTGCAGATGTACGGTTCCTGTCTTAGTGGTAAATAAAAGAACTTGTGAAACGGGGCAAAGTTGGTGATACGACGGTGAGTAGAAGGATTAGACAAACCGGACTGATATTTTAATTTTATAGGGACGATATTCTAATGTTATAGGAATGAGGAGTGAATAAATCTGGTGGCTCTTTTTTGTACAGTCTCGAGGGTGTTTGTTAAATATGCTTGATGAGGGTTCCAGATGGCCAATACATATTCCAGTTCAGTTCTGGTGAGAGAGTTGTTTGCTTGTAGTTTAACATGTTTCGGGGCGTCCCACAGATGACGCTTTAAGAAGCCTAGTGTTTTGTTAGCCAAAGATATTAGGTTAGTTGCATGCAAACGCCTGGATAGATCATGAGAAATTGTGACACCCAAGTATTTATATGACTGGACCAGGTCAACGGGGGGTTAGAAATTGTGTGTTGGAAAACAAAAGGTGTGCGACGTCGATGAAAAGACATATACTTACATTTGTTAGGGCTTACACCAATCTTGCACGTGGTTCAGGTCTGCCTTTAGGGATTCTTGGTCACAAGGGTTAGTTACTGAACAGTAAATAACACAATTTATACTTTTCTTTTGTAAGTTCATTCATTAATTCATAGCAAGTTATCCTATTTTAGGGAGTATGTTCTTTACAGTTATGACCAACTGCTATTAATTAATCATTCTTGACCTGTGAGAGATCACTAAATACTTGCCTTTAGTGTGTGCAGTAATTCCTATAAGCTGTAATTCCTAAAAGCCTCCCTTTTTTTGCAACACAGTGAAAAACTCTTCCTTGCATAGTTACATGGGTAAACTTGAGTACTTGTTATAGTGTGCTTTAATTATAGTGGTTGCTAGTTTCAATTCTAGCGTTGTTGCTTGAAAGTTTCTTGTCTCATTGAGCTGATAAGGTCCAAGAAAGTTTCAAAATGCAAGTTCAGATTATGGCAATATTTAGCAGTGTTCACACTTTGCCTTCGCGTTGCAAAGGCATTGGTGTTGCTTTTCTGGCACAAGGATTCGTTTCTACTTTCTGCATCTTCAGTTGAGGTTGTTTTGTAATGCATTTTCCTTTTTTTTTTTTGCTTTGTGTGACAGTGTCTATGGCCGCAACACACACAGCAGCATGTCCCCCCCACCGAAGAAGACTGACAAGAGCAAGAAAGTGAGCAAAAAAAGAGACCACAACTGAGTGCACATTCAACTGCTAACTTGACCGGTTGAGGTTAGTGCTCATGGTTAGTGGGATTTTTGATGCTTCTCTTGCAACCATGACAGCCAAAGACTACCACCACGAGGCCAGTGTCTTAATGTGCCGTGACAGACTTCAGAAAGTCTGAAAGTGATCAAACCTGCAATGATATTCTTGATTGCTGAGGTGCAGGTGGTGCATGGAAAAAGCATTGTTGAGGCTTCTCTGTGCAGTGTTTACTTATGACACGTTGATGTTGTCATTGTGCGAGCGTTCTGCTGGCATTGCAATGGGCCAATGTTGAGGAAATCATTAGCTTGTGGCTGATCTGTGTGGAAGCAATTCTGGGAGGAATTTCTTGGAGCAGGAGCTTGCACACAGCGTTGATTGATGATTGTTACGATGAGCTTTTGTAATAATGCCAGGTGATGCTAACTTTTAGATGCAGCAGTGCATTTGCTATGGAACGCCAAAAAGTCCCGGCTCTATTCTTGCTCTTGTTTAAGCCCGGCAGCTCCTGTTATTGGATGATCCATGTGGTACATTTGCTTGTCCTTTATGAATATTGCAGTTGTAGTGGCTGTGCACCTATTTGAACCCCTGGTGTGTTCAAGCATTCACTTCATGAAAACTTTCCACTCACTGTGCTTCCTGCTTTTTTGTATGCATGCTTGAACACAGATTCACGGGCACTATAAAAATATGCCATTTATGTCGGGACTACAGGGGGATAATTGCTGTTCATTGGGTTTTGCTGCGGTTTGTGCGTAGGTTTCTCGGAATTTATTGCAGGCAGTAGATTTTTGCATGCATTTTTTTTTTGCGGGCCTTCATAAACTACAACATCGGTTGACAGGGTTTCAGCAGGCAAGCAATAAATGTGTGTGATAAGCATTGGTGTCTGTAGACCCAGCTTAGGTATATAACATGCTTGTGGTGTATCTATGTAATGGATACATTTAGATTTGCAATGCTATCAAGCAATGGATTATCATTCAAACTTACAGCTGCCTTCACTTGTCTCTTTGTTTATTCAAGATTATTTTTATGTGCTGTAGTGAATCACGAGAGCTCTTTAGCTGTCTTTTGTTGCATTTAATAGTGCACTGTGGAAGTGATCAGTTGAACTTTTGCAGATGTTTCTTTTGACAGTGCACTTGCGAGGAAACGTGCATCAACATGGAAACCAGGTGGTGTTTACAAGCTGTGGTTGTCTTCGAATTGCAGTTTCGTTAAAAGCGTTGTTGCATTTTGCAATCAAGTTTCGGTACCCATACCAGAAGGTCAGGAAAGGAGATGTTCACTTTAGTGACTTGGTAGCGAGGCACATTCTACAGCCAAGGTTGTTGACATATTGTTCATCATTTGTTCAGGCCTTTGCAGGAACAGCTTTCGCAGAAGCATTCTGTCCCATTTGTTACTGCTAACTGGCGCTGTTAATAGATGCTGTATAGCTCTGTCGAAATGCCATGTTTTCAATCTGGCAGAGTTGGAAGTTTCTGTGTGCCTTTCTTCACATCTGTAGAAGTGCAGTAAAAATTTATATGGCACAGTAGACAAGGTTGTAATGCTGGAAACTTCTTTTTACTGTTTTATTTATTTTATGCTTTGAGCTTTCAATAACAATGGCCAGGCATACTGCTATTGCCTTAATTGTTGTGCCTTAAACTTCTTGTAGTACAGCTTCTTTTTGCTGTTTCAGAACCTTCACAAGACACTGTTGCTAGTTTTGCAAGAGGCAGCCTAAGTAGCAAGTTTACTTTTAACATTATGGGCCCAGTGCTTTTAAGCTGCTATTATGCGTCCCAACATTTTCACAAGCGGTCACAAATGTTCCTCACAATTCAGAGGAGGTCCATGCATTTCATGCATTTCAATGCTGATTTTATGCCTTATATGCAGTGGGGAGCACTTTAAATTGAAACGTGTGTATTTAGAGCCAGGGTGTCAACAGCAGCAGTGCATTGCACTCAATGTCTGCCATAATATTCTGGAATTGGTGTGTTGCATAGGCCATTCTAAAATGATAGCTAATGCATATTTATTGCATTTATTTTCAAGAAGCAGCCTAGAAAAATATATAATAACTGCCAATATGTTGTGTGCATGCAGGTATGGGTCTTTTGGTACACAGCTGGAATTCGGTTTACTAGCAGCATCACCTTTTCTGAACGTCTGGAAATTGGGGAATTGCTGACCATTTAATTTGAATAGCACTATTGTCAATTTTAAAACAGGTATGTGGGTGCAAAATTTTGGCCATTTGCTGCGAAAGCAGGCAATGTTCTCCAGCTCTGCCAAATTACAAGCAAACTTTAGTGCTGTGCATGCATATAACAGGCAGGCTTTATTATTTTATTGCTTGTGTCTTAATTTGAAAGAGAACATTCAAAGCTAACTGTGCTGCCCTCAGGATATATATTCTTGTTTTGGCACACTTATTCTCTGCTTGTGTAAATGAATTCAATGTTTCTTGAGAATTTTTTCTTTTAGCCAAAAAGAAACCTTGGGGTCAAACACTTTGCAGTTTAATCACTTTCAGTGTTTCTGCCAGCCTTGCAAGCACCACATCGCACCTTTGTGATTCCTGCCAGGCAGATAATTGAGGGCTGTGAAAGCCTTTACTCATTTTGAATATCTTGCGTCTTGTGTGCAAGTGCTGCCGTTGTAATATACCTTGTGTGTGCGTCATGTACACTTTGCACTTGTGCCACAATTGGTTCCTCAATATATTTAAATTCTTAGATTGCTGGCTTGTCTTGATATATATGTATATGTTGTCTTATTCTGTGTAGTGTTGTGAAAGCTAAAATAATAGAAACAGGGGGAGGGGTAAAGGTGGAAAAGTTGTGCAGTCCTTCACTCTGACAACTTTATGACAGTGACTACAATTTTCTGAGTTATGAAAAGAATAATAAGGCAAGGTAATGCAATATGGGCTGCTAATGGCTATTGTAAAGAGAAATATGCGCACAACCCAAACCTGTCCTGGTGGGAGTATTGTATCATGCAGAATCACTTACATGTGCCAATTGACTACTCTGCGATGGCTGTTCATGGGCACAGGTCATTCAGGGCTTGGGACGTTGACAATTTTCCCTGCCTCATTGCTATGCTTACGTATGGGGCAAGCTTGAAGCAAGGGATAAGAAGGATGGGCTTTACTGTGGTTGTTTGTCTTTGAATTGTAGCAGTTATTTTTTTCTATAAAGTAATTTATGACAAGAAGATAATGGGCACCCATCAGCCATAAATCCAAGCACTTCCATTTACAGTTGCCGATTAGTTTGCTTGAAAAGAGTACAGCTACTATAACGTCCCTGTGGGAGGGAGGCCGTGCCAAGATGTCTTGAAATCAGTCTTTGGACAAGCTGCAGCCTCAGCTTTCACCGCTCAACATACTTGTGGGATGATTTTGTTAGCGTTAAACACCGCCACCATCAGCTGAGGAATTTTGTGTATAGAAGCTGTTTTTTTGTGCTGAGAATATATGGTGTTTAGTATGTGTTTGCAAAAAGGAAACAGTCATACATACAGACCTCTTTGCTTTTGTAGGAGTATGTTAAGTAAGCATCAATGAGGGCAGGTAGCAAAGGAATGTTCTTGACAGCCCAATATTCAAGATAGCTATGTTCATTGTACTAAGCTGAAGCTGCCTTTAGATTGTCACATTTTATTTCTTGGTAGTCGATTTGAGTGTGTTCCTGGTGTAATTTTTATTGTTACAAAAATGCATTTAAACTGTGGGCATGACAAAGCTTATGTATGTACTTATGCATTGTTTTGTTTGCTCATAGCTTCCTGCTCTGGTGCTATTGAGGATGCAAGTTATGACTTGCAACTCATATCTTGCCAGAGACAGGGGGGAAGCTGGTGTCCATCATATTTTGTTGGTTTTTGTCCTTGTGGTACACCCTTGTTAATTTAGTAGTTTTATCAGCCAGTGTTGTAGCATTATATTAGCTCCTTTTGTGGGAAAATTTGCTTTGAAGGGAAACATTACTGCATATTCTTGTGTTGATATTTCCTTCAGATACACAAGAGTGCTTTAACAATACTGTCTGTTCAGTCTGTCTACTGCTATGTAGTGTTGCTTCATACACTGAAACAATTGTTATACAAGTGCCTGCAAGTTTCAAAGTTATTTGTTATGCTGTTTTTCGCTGAAGTGTGGTCTCTCACAAATAAGGTTTGTAAGCATGCTCATGTTTTAGACCTAACGTTCCTGCTAGTCGCACAATTGAAATAAAGGCTTAATCTATTTACGGTGATGTGTGCCTGTTGTCTGGTTTTTATGTCTACAAGAAGACTGCCCAGAGTTCTCTGGCCGTAACGTGGCCTAGGGCTGTTTACAGGGCAGCTCAGTTTACAGAAACAAAACTGAAGTACTTGCCACCGTAGCAATGCATTTTGTGTGTGTTTGTATGCTCATGGCTTATGGCACATTCAGCTAAGGTGGATTTGTGTCATAACGAATATGTTTTCTGCTCGTTTTCACCTTTGTTGTTTAGGTCAACTGAAAGCTGCTTTCTGCACAAAATTTTACATTGTAGGAAAGCTTGTGTGTAGAATTTGATTCATTAGGGCAGTGGAGCATTGTCATGGCAGTTGAGGTACAGCAGGCATGTTTGAATTGCCTGTATTGCATGCACTGCACCATGCTTGAACTTGTGCCGTGCCTTGTTAATGCTGCATCGACTTTTTCATGGTACAAAGGGAATGTGCGTGATCTCCATTTATAGCTGTAGGGGGATCTTTTTATTGCGGTAGATTATAATCCAACCATGGGGAGGGGGGGTATAGCAAGCAATGTGTTGGTCAGGCATTATTTAAAATAGCCTTGCTATCTGATGTCATAACTTGTTCTTCTGGCCACACAGCTAGATTCAGCAGGCCAGTAAGCTGGGCGATCCAATCCTGTACATGCTACCAAATTGCCTAGAGGGGTGTGCGCTGGCGCAAGCTAGCGCAAACTCAAGTGTGCCACGATACATTCGACACACACTGACAATGCCATGCTGACGTCGTGAGCTGTGTTTCTTAATACTTTTAACTTCCATTCCCTTTTTGTTGCCAGTGCGCTATTGTGCACGCCTTTTCCTTCCACTACCCTCCCTGAAGTCGTGATAAGTTGATATGTCGCTTGTCAGCATTACTGCGAAACAAAATGCTGGTGCGAGGAATGGCCGGAATGTCTTCAACGATGTTGCCACTTATTCAGTGGCCTGGGCAGAAAGCTCTTGCCTAGCCGTAACGCTACCGACTTGGGATTTAGTTGAGATAAAACCTCTTTCCGTGTCAAGACTCCATGTATCACCATTTATTGCATGCGCTGTGAAGCTCTGCGTGCTGTTATCAGCAGAGTCTGCACTCTTGTCTATTTTACTCCATCGGTGTGTTTATAAATAGCTGCTTGCAGGCAAGCATTTTTTTTTTGTAGCCATAGCTACATTACGGTAGCAATTCGAGCCTTCAGCATGGCGGTGCCGTGGCAGTGGTGGCGCCGCCACCACGCTGTCATGTGGTTGGTCACGTGGTGCGAACCAGCTGCCGGAGGCACGGCACCGTGGCTGATCACGTGGTTGGTCAAGTGACCAGCCACGTGGTGCGGAGCAGCTGCTGCTGCCAATGGCGCGTCACGCTGGCGATACCGAGCTGCTACAGCTGTGCGCATGTGCCGTATCAAGTGGGACGAAGATGAAGAAGGAACGCCCAGCGGAACGAAGCGGCGAAAGACTGACTTTGCAATTCAACTGAGCAAGTTCCACTCGGCCAGCTGTAGCTATCGCGTCACTCCAGGTTTAACCAGAGCTAAACCACTGCCAATTTTTTTTGTCAGAAATATGGCTGACACCTTTAGTGGCACATTTTCTTGGGATGCGCATTGTACATTGTGCATCATTAACTACACCTTGCTTCTAGAAACAACACGTGGGGGCTCAGGACTTCGGTGCGACAACGTGTTGAGTGATATCAGTTCATGTTGAAGTCTCCATCTGTTTGGAATTATTCTGGAGCCCCCCACTACCTCTCGTAGCTCATGTAGCTTATGGACCCGAAACCCCTACCATAGTTTCAGGGTTATGTATTGTGTAAAACACAGCGCTGTAGTGGGTGCATTTTACCATAGAGGCCGTCACCTTCCTACGTGCAAGCTCATAGTTTCTCAACATAACCAAGGGCCGGGAAGACAAGGTTTCTTATTTTGCTTGGTTTCTGTTTTGCCTAAAACGTGGATGCTGCCTCTGAATCCGTAGCTGTGCCATGATGCTCTCCTTTGCATGCAGATAAAATATTTTAATAGTGCGCTTTCACTTCTTTAATATATTTAGCACAAGTGTTAGACCGGTATGAAAACTTTTACAGTGTTTCTTCGAGCTGTGCCGCAAGAAGAGTCGCATTATTATGGCTGAATCTGTTTCATGTCGAACAATAGCCATGCGAAATATGAAACCTCATCAAGGCCTCATCTTCCCGGCACTCCAGCGCCTTTTCATGGTGGGTGAAGCAGATCTGCAAGCTCTGAGGGGGGGACCAAGGCTGCAACGCTGCGCTTTCAGTCAAGTCACTTCAAATGTTGTAGGTGGCGATAAAAACATGCTTGCCTTTCATTTTCGAGTGATTTGCAAGGGCATTGCAATGCATATTGGTACACGTGTTGTGAACATTTCTCGCCTATTTATTCACCCTGTCGATCTCCACATTGTCGATTGAAGCAACTCCTTTCTTCAAAAAAGCTAAAGGAGACACTTAAGCTCCGCCTTAAGGGTATGACGCAATAGCATTAATGAGATAATGCCCATATATTTGAAATGCGGAATTGGTCATTCTATACTTTACGTTCATGGATCCCTGGGAGTCCTCTTAACACTCCTGGCATAGTGCTTGAGCAGCTAAGCATTGTGCCACAGCCCTACGATGGAAGGCACTGCAACCGGTGGGGATTGTGAGACCCAGGTTGATTGGTTACAACCGCTCGCGACCAATCATTAATTGAACTGCCACATGCCGTGGTGGGCAATGCCCACAATCAGGTGGGTAGGTTGTGATGTCACAGGGTCACGTGACATACGTGGGCCACCTGCCACTTGAGTTGCGCCTCGGGATTTTTCTTGGATTTTTGGCTCACGGACAACGATGCTGACACCGATGGCAACGACGACACCGGCTTCTCTGCGATGCTAGGCCCTCAACGCTATTGCGTTAAAAATGCTAAGCACTTGTTTTCCGGTTGGTGGCACTAGCTGGAGGGCTTTCTTTGAGGGACATTTGCTGCTGCATTCTTGGCTTGTATCTGAAGGGCATCGTGACATGGTGAAAGGGAGGTGGGGTTGGGAAGGCTTACCTAGAACGCCAGTCACTACTGCGCTGTGCAAGGTTTTGCCACCGTTCCGTCTTTGAGAGCGCCCTTTTCATGATAGACATTGTTGCGGATTTGGACAACTTGCCCTTTTCTGTGGAATGTGCTAGGAACTGCACTAATTCCCTTCCTTTTGTTTTCACGGGATGGACAATTAGATCCCATTCCTGTAATGGTAATGCAGCCCTTTTCCAATACTTTAGCATTATCAATAATTAATGCATGCAGTTTAATTAAGGCTAAGGTGCAATTTTGGCACTCAGTAATCTTTTGCTTATTGAAATCCCCTTTGAAAGTTCGCAGCAGAAGTTCGTACCTTTCTAGTTTTAACGGGAGTGAAATTTTCCATTCAGGACACTAATAAGGTGAAGCCGGCCATTTAGCACTGCATACAGTGCTGTTCGACACTTGTTTGAATCTCAAAACTAATTAACACATTTTAGTACTACTGCTTCATTTAGAATGGCTGCAGCTGATTTCCTCTGTAAGATCAATTCTTGCATTGCTTTTATTGACTGGGGTAATAAAGAAAGTGTCCTTGGTCGTTCATTTACTAATTGAAAGTACAAAGTTGGCCAAAAGTTCCCAGGCCACGGAATCTGCTTTTTAACAGTGTAGCTGGCAAGTTATGCCTCCAGTGAAGGATTCAAGCTCCTCGATTAGGCGGTGAGGACGCGGCTCTTCTTTACCCTCCAGAAATTTTTAGCTCCAAGAATGTCGTAGGCACCCAGATAAAAGGCTTTAAGCAGATTATCTGGTCTGGGCACTTGAACAACGGCATATACTTAATACCCGGAGTTCTCAATTCTGCAAACAAGAACACTTGTATGGCCAAAACGGAATAACTTATCATACCGAGGAACCACCACGTTAGCTCAGTGGCTGTGGCGCTCGGCTTTGTCGGGCACGTGTTCGTGGTCTACATCTCTAACAGGCAAGTCATGAATTTTCATAACTACGACTTTTGAAATTCTTGTAACAAGAAATCTCATAAATAATGCAGTGTGCATGGTTTTGATTTCAGACCAAGTCATAAGCACTCGAATAATTGAATTTAGGCTTTAAAATATGTAGCATTTCAATTCGTTATTAATTCAGACTCCGAACTGTGATATATTTATTACGGACTAGCTGCGCAAACATAGCTTCTGAGATCATCATTCACAGTTACGTGCCTCAGAAATCGTGACACTATGCTGATGGCAACCTGCACAGACTTCTCGTTCTGAGCCTTTGTTGAGGTGTCGCATGACACTGAGCTTCATGGGTCACTTTCGCGAGTCTTCCGATGGAAATCTTCCTTAGCATACTGTCGGCAGTCATGAATGCAAAATATATTTGGGGATTTTGTATAGAAACCTATCTTCTTGTTGAGTGCCATAATAAATGGAGCCATATTTTGTTCTTACAGCGCGAGCTGTTCTTAGTTGTTTACTCTGTTTTCCACCGCCATTAATTGCTGACTGCAAACCCACCGCTGGGCATCTACCGGCGAAAATGCACCTACTACCTACGAGCCCAACATCTTCCACCCAGTAACTCCCATCTACGAAGCGGCTGCTGTAAACACTAGAGCACCACTGCAGTGGCTGAGCGCTTACAACATACTTTATTAGCTCTTTGCGCAGTTTTGCACCGTTGTCGACGTCCGCAAGCTCACTGCCGGGTATTCACCGGTGAAAATGCACATCGCACCCAGCAGCACCTGCATACGAGGCTGATGCACTAACCCCTAAGCCACCGCTGAGGATGCGAATTAGTTACAGCGTTATAGCTATTAGCTATTTCCCCAGTTTTGTGCCGTTATCTTTGCCATCTGCAAGCTCACCGCCGAGCACCCACCGGTGGAAATGCATCTCCTATACCTACGAGCCCAACGCTTACCACCCAGCAACTCCCGCCTACGAAGCGGCTGCTGGAACCCCTAGAGCACCACTGTGGTGTTCGAGTGGTTAATAGCATTATACTTATTAGCTCTTTACGCAGTTTTGCCCCGTTGTCAATGTCCGCAAGCTTACCACCGGTGAAAATGCACATCGCACCCAGCACCAACCAGCAACACCTTCATACGAGGCTGATGCACTAACCCCTCAGTCACCGCTGCGGATGCGAATTGGCTACAGCGTTAGCTATTCTTTGCTCTTTCCTCAGTTTTGCGCCGCTGTCGGCGCCATCCGCAAGCCCTCCACCAGGCACCTGCCGGTGAAAATGCACCTCGCACCCAGCAACACCTGCATACGAGGCTGATGCACTAACCCCTGAGCCGCCGCTGAGGATGCTAATTGGTTGCAGCGTTAGCTATTCTTAGTTCTTTCCTCAGTTTAGCGCTATAGTCATCGGCATCCCCAAGCACACCGCCGGACACCCACCGGTGTAAACGCACCTCCTATACCTACGTGCCCAACACCTCCCACCCAGCAATTCCCGTATGCGAAGTGGCTGCTGTAACCCTTTGATCACTACTTCGGTGGCCGAGTGCTTACAGTGCTCTTTCCGCAGTTCTGCGCTGTTGTCAACGTACGCAAGCTGACCGCCTGGCACTCACCGGTGAAAATGCAGCGGCCTAGGGCATCCTGCATACAAGGCTGATGCCAGGATATACAGGCTCTAATTATGTCTCCGTTTCTTCGCGATTACAAGCGAGCTAACAATTGGATAATTCGCGTTGCAAACTCGTAGCCGTCCTGATTTTTTTTTTTTCTCGCGCACAATTTCAAAATTGTGAAAACGAAGGTCCATTTTAGAATGCTGCAGTCTCGACGTGTTTGTTTCTTGTCTGCACCGTAATGGCAGTACCATTTTACGCTCATGGCTCAGTGGTTATGGCGCTCGGCTGCTGACCCGAAAGATGCGGGTTCGATTCCTACCTCGGCAGTCGAATTTCGATGGAGGCGAAATTCTAGACGCCCGTGTACTGTGCGATGTCAGTGCACGTTAATCCCAGTTGGTAGAAATTTCCGGAGACGCTCACTACGGCGTCCCTCATAGCCTGAGTCGCTTTGGGACATTAAACCCGCACAAACCAAACCATATTACGCTGAATGTTCGCTAAAAATTACAGGTGGTACCACTACTGTAGTTATGACGAGGACCAGCGATAACTTGTGGTACCACGGATAACGCGAGGCATGACTGCCCCTGCCGCTGAATAATCGCAATATAGCTTGTATTTGTGGCTGGTGGGAAGTGTACTCTGCATCATGGTCCGGGTTTGGGCCGCCAGTTCGGATTCGGTTGTCTAAATTGGCCTTTCCCGGAGGGTGGGGTCTATAGGGTAGGGTGGCCGTATACGGTGGCTATGCCTGAGCCGGCGTCTTTGTCATCATCATCAGCCTGACTACACCCGTTGCAGGGCAAAGGCCTCTCCCATGTCTCTCCAATTAACCCTGTCCTTTGTCAGCTGCACCCACCATATGCCTGCAAACTTCCTAATCTCATCCGCCCACCTAACCTTCTGCCGCCCCTTGCTACGCTTGCCTTCTCTTGGAATATCCACTCCGTTACCCTTAAGGACCAGCGGTTATCTTGCCTTCGCAGTACATGCCCTGCCCAAACCCATTTCTTCCTCTTGATTTCGACTATATTATGTCATTAACACACGTTTGTTCCCTCACCCACTCTGCCGCTTCCGGTCTCTTATCGTTACACTTAACATTTTCCTTTCCATGGCTCGCTGTGCTGTCCTTAACTTCAGCTGAACCCTTTTCGTTAGCCTCCACGTTTCTGCCCCGTAGGTGAGTACTGGTAATATACAGCTGTTGTACACTTTTCTCTTGAGGGATATTGGTAACCTGCTATTCATGATCTGAGATAACCTGCCATATGCGCTCCACCACATTTTTATCCTTCTAGTTATTTCCCTCTCATGATCCGGATCAGCTGTCACTACCTGCCCTAAGTAGACGTATTCGTTTACCGCTTCCAGCACCTCGTTGCCAATTGTGAACTGCTGTTTCCTTGCTAGACTGTTGAACATAACTTTGGTTTTCTGCATGTTAATTTTTAGACCCACCGTACTGCTCTGTCTAACTCATTGATCATGATTTGCAGTTCATCTCCTGAGTGACTCAGCAAGGCAATGTCTTCGGCGAATCGCAGATTATTTAGGTATTCATTAACAATTATCCCCAACTGTTCCCAATTCAGACCTCGGAATACCTCCTGTAAACATGCGGTGAATAGCATTGGCGAGATCGTGTCTCCTTGCCTGACGCCCTTCCTTATTGGAATTTTATTGCTGACTTTATGGAGGACTATGGTAGCTGTGCAGTTCTTATATATATCTTCCAGTATTTTGACATAAGGCTCATCTACACCCTGATTCTGCAATGCCTGTATGGCTGCTGAGGTTTCCATTGAGTCTAATGCTTTCTCATAATCAAAGAAGGCTATATACAGGGCTTGGTTATATTCTGCGCATTTCTCTATCACCTGATTGATAGTGTGAATATGATCTATTGTGGAATATACTTTACGAAAGCCTGCCTGATCATTTGGTTGATTAAAGTCTAAGATTGCCCTGACTCTATTAGCGATTACCTTAGTAAATGCCTTGTAGGCAACAGACAGTAAGCTGATCGGTCTGTAATTTTACAAGTCCTTGGCGTCTCCTTTCTTATGAATTAAGATTATATTTGCGTTCTTCCAAGCTTCTGATACAGTCGAGGTCATAAGGCATTGCGTATACAGGGTGGCTAGTTTTTCTAGCAGGATCTCCCCTCCCTCTTTCAACAGATCCGCTATTACCTGATCCTCACCAGCTGCTTTTCCCCTTTGCATTGCTCCTAAGGCTTTCTTTTATTTCCTCTTTCGTTACGGGCGGGATGACAGATTGCTGTGTGCTACTGTCTATATCATTAACGTTCTGATTGCACTGGCTACTGTATAGATATGTGTAGAGCTCTTCGGCTACTTTAACTACCTTATCCATATTGCTAATGACATTACCCTCCTTGTCTCTTAGCGCATACATCTGGTTTGTACATAAGCCTAATTTCCTCTTCACCGCTGTTAGGCTACCACCGTTCTTTAGAGCATGCTCAATTCTCTCCATATCAAACTTCCTTATGTCGGTTACTTTGCGTTTATTTATTAACTATGATAGCTCTGCTGGTTCTATTCTGTCTGTAGGGTTAAACGCACTCATGCTTAGACGTTCTTAATCAGATCTTTCGTCTCCTGAGATAGCTTGCCGGTTTCCTGTCAAACCGTCCGACCGCCTACTTCTACTGCGCACTCCGTAATGATAGCTGTCAGATTATCGTTCATTGTATCAACATTAAGATCGTCTTCCTCAGTTAAGGCTGAATATCTGTTCTGCAGTGATATCCTGCACGATCCCAGGATGAGCACATAGTATGAAGGTGAATTTCATTTTTAGTCTCACCATTAGGGCTCTTCCAGGTCCACTTCCTGTTCTCTCGTTTGCTGAAGAAAGTATTCATGATGCGTAAATGATTTTTATCTGCAAACTATAGTAATAGCTCTCCCCTGTTATTCCTAGAGCCTATCCCATAGTCGCCTGCCGCCTGGTCGCCAGCCTGCTTCTTGCCCACTTTCGCATTGAAGTCGCCCATCAGTACGGTACGTGTACTGTGTTCTCACTGTGTTCATTGCCGATTCCACGTCTTCATAAGTTCATAGAAGCTTTCAACAGTCTGGTCATCATGACTAGATGTAGGCACATTGGCTTGGACCATCTGCAGCTTGCACCTCTATTAGGCCTAATTGCGATAGCTGTCACGCCTTTGAGCTCATCTACGTTGCCGGCTATATCCTTATTAATGAGGAATCCCACACCTAGTTCTCGTCTATCCGTTAATCCACGATAGCACAGTATGTGCCCGTCCTTTAGTACTTTATGCGCCTCACCTGTCCTCTTAACTTCACTAAGCCCTATGACATCCCAGTTAATGCCCGCTAGCTCCTCGAGCAGCACTGCTAGGCTAGCCTCACTACGTTGCCAGGTTCAGATTCCAATGGCGGCCTGTCCGGAGCCAGAGGTTCTTAGCACCCACCGCTGCGTCACAGGTCTGACCGCCGCCTTCGTCAGTTGCTTCGCAGCCGCAGAGGGCCGAGGGTTAATTGGTTTGTTCATGGAAGGTTGTGGCCAAGTACTACACCAGGGTGGCCAAATCCTGTTCTGGTGAGGGAGTGCGTTGTCGGTTCTGGTCATCGAGATCAGGCCACACCCGAGGCCAATTCAATCGACACGCGGAGTTTTTCTCTTTTTTTTTCAAACTCAGTAGAGAATTGCGCAGCACCGGATTCGAATCCCGGTCCTCCTGCTCGCGAGGCGGACGCTGTACCTCTACGCCATCGCCGCACCTATACAGATAGGCGCCTGCCATACATAGGTGTATAGTTTTATGTGTTCTTGCTGTGGAATGAATCATGTGGATAGACGACACTGACAACGAGAAACCGGGGGAACCAAGCTTATAAGGCTAGCGCTGTAAAAACCGGCTTGTTCTTTGAGCAATTGTTTCCTAAAGCATAAAATGCACATGAGCTGCATAGGCACCGTAGCGATGGCCTAATGGCTTGAGCATCCACCTCGCATGCGGGAGGTGCGGGGTTTGATCCCCAATGCCGCCGGGTACCGACCAGTGATACAATGGGTACAATTGCAAGCTTCCCCTGGCCTGGTGCTCGGCTTATTCAGAGTGAAACGCTTGGGAAATGGTTCTGTTACACCACCTTGAATAAACGGAAATGCGCTCTTTGGCCGCAGACACCCTTGCGCCATAAAAATTTACTATCATCATCATTATCAACTGCATGGGCTTGTAAGCCGCGAGTCGGAAGGTTATGCGACAGAATTAATAAAAGTTGGCGGTGGTTTAGCTCTGGTTAAACCTGCAGTGACGCGATAGCTACAGCTGGCCGAGTTTGCACCGCTGCTCCAGTGTGTGACTGGTGCAAAACAATCAAAGGGATGTGCATTTGTACCACGTGAGTATATTGGAGGAAGGCGATAGTAAAAGGGATGAAGGAAGTGGAGAGGCTGCAAAACGACGACAGACAGGGCTACAAGGACGAGACGAAGACGGAGAAAGCACAGAAAGGACGAAAAAGAAGAGATGAAAAAAACTAGGTGTAATAATAGGCAGCGCTTCATGATGGACGGTTCTCTTTCAGCTATTGTTCTGTTGCTGACGGGCGCGGTGTCTTCTGCGGCGGCGCTCATCGACTGCAATAAAAGGATGATTCGGCCTTGACCTTAACCTCGACATCCGCCTGGGATCCATCGTCAAACTTGGTCTTCGTCATGAATCATTGGGGTTATTTTCATCTACTTAGGAATGTCTCATTCAAGTAAAGGAAATATAAAGAATAAATGTGTTCACGTATTTTGTGAGGTGGAAGGAATGACAGGAGTTGTTCACGTTCCGGTTTTGCGGCTTAGGAGGCGCTATGACGCTAGATGCACGGTATAAATATATTTTTAATTATCTAATTCATAAGCATTTATTTTTTTTGTGTTTTCTGTTTTGATTGTTCTCATATTATTTCTTTATATCCAGGTCGTTGGTAGCGCACTAATTTTGTTCACTGGTTTCGCACCGTGTTTTGTGTCCGACGTGTGCTTAATCTCTCTCTCTCACGCACGCGCGCACACACACACACGCGCACACACACACATACACACGACACAAACTTTAAGCAATAAGAAAAAAATTCTTGCAAGCTGAAGATGCAGTTTTGCCGCACGGCCGGGTGCTCTTCGAGGAGCACAGTCGCAGTGTGTATCTCCGACTAAGATCGCATACACTGCAGAGATATCCAGCGGCGCGGCACACTGTAATAAGAACGATCAGGGAGGAAGGAAGTTGAAAAAGGCGGGAGCGGGGGGGTCGAGGGCAGGGAAAGGAAGGCACCCGTATGCAGGTGACGAGAAGAAAAAGGAAATATACAAAGGAATCCGACTAGTGACATGCACGCGTCAGCTTAACGAATGCGGTGGCGGCGGCGCGAATGGCGGACGTCATCCGAGGTGCAGGCAAGCTGGCGCTCTTCCAGTGCAAGCGGCCTCGCTCGGCGCGGAGGCGAGCCGATCTGCGGCGACAGGTGACTTGTGGAAGCCAGGTGTATCGGGCGACGTCGATGGAGGCAGCAGCCGGATTACTGCAGGCCGCGCTTCGCCAGACGCCGTCCATGCCGGCTGGTCCGGATTGGCCTGCTGCGCCGGCGCTCTGTATAGTAGTAGACGTTTCTTAGCCGACGCCGGAGGGACAGGAGTCTCTGACTGTCGCAGCCTTGTGCCTGATTCTCATGCCTCAACTAACAACAACATCAACGAGAATTTGACTTGTATCCCGCACGAAAGTGTTGTCTCCCACTTTCTAGTATAGAACGCAGCAGCGCGGTCTCAATCTCTTCTTGGGAAGGGCTAGAGAGAGTGGCGTTTGTTAAAGAAAGGCAGAGAGGTCGGCTTGAATTATGATCCCCTCGCCGTCTATTCTGCGCTGGTGGAAGGAGAGAGGGGAAAAAGGTTTGACGAGCAACGCCGTTGGCAGAAGAGACGCGAATGCGTATGTATGTGAATGCACGTCGCAAATGCACTGCATCGCAGCCGCGTGTCCGGACCCACGCAGCGAAGGAACGCCTGAATTGCCTGGAGAGATTTTCGAGTCTTTAGCCAAATGCCCAACATGAGATCGTTCTAAGATGTCCTGCTGTCGAAATGCGCTCGAAAAGCGGTCAGCACTGACCCTTCGCGCTTCAACGAAAACACCGTGATTACAATTTCAGGGATGTGGCACAAAGAGTAGCTGGCACAGCTTCGATAGCCTGCACGTTCAGTTAAATGGCACTGTTGCGCCGAATGACACGCGGGATTTTCAAAGTCGTGTTAGGATCGAGCCTTCGAAAGCGGCTGTGTCGAATGCTTTCTTTAGTGTCTTGCAGTCACATTATACATAACGCTGGAAAAGAGGTGCATCCAGTCTCGAATACTGAAGGAATGTTTGAGCTCTTTGCCTGCATACATTTGCTTCGTCACATTGGCACGTTCGTTCACATGCAGCTTGCGATGTGCCAGGATCTATACTGGAGGACCATATCGTCACGTAATGGTGACGTCAGGCCAGCGTGCGGGAAGAGAGCGAAAAGGGTTTCCAAACGAAGCCCTTTATTAGACTGACTTGCGCCCACACAGAATTGAATGACTCGACGGCGGCGTAGCAAGAAGCGTGCTCGGCGGTCGTCGAACAGAATTCCCGCCTCCCTCGGCTTTGTTCAATTTAGAGCTGATAGCGAACTTTCGACATACGCGTGCAAAGTTACCACAACATTCTGGAACAACGAAGAATCGGCTCCGCCTTGATACGATCACTTGACATAAATCTGGTCGCGTCTTGCATTGCAAACAAAGCGATAAAGCGGCGTGCCGGCAGATTTTAAGAATGAACAAACGAACAGTACAAAGATTCACGGCATTATAGGGCCTTTCTCTCATGCAGATAAGCGCATCGCAGTGAGTTCCAGCGCCAAATACTGATAGGAGGTAGCTTTGTCGTACAGCGTATCCCAGTGTTTTGCTGTGCCTGATTTAGGGAAAGTGAGAGTAGCGCAAAACGGGACAAAGGGACAGAGAAAGACAGACACAACACAGGCGCAACACGCAACACGCAACACAGAACACGCAACACGCTTGAAGAGACTCCCCACAGATGGGGTGGATGTTTTCGTGGAATTCCACAAGGCCGCTGCCGTTGGCATCGCTTTGTGGTTTAGACTGTCATAATAGCCATTGCTGATGCAGTTGACGTTACGGATCCAGAAATGCATAAATGCGCGCATGGTTTTTGTACGTTGATATGCACACAAGAATAAGCTGCTTTTGAGTTCAGCAATTTGCGTTGTTGATATTTTATTATTCAAAGGATAAAGACTTCACGAAGACTTGGCCTTCACCAACGGTTGCTTATGGTAGCAGGTTCACGGTAGCAAAGTTCACGATAGCAATTAACGGTGGTTCATGGCGGCAAAATTCATGGTATATATCACTTCTGGGTGCACGTCTTCTGGGAGAGGGAAATATGGGCCACAAATTAATGGGAGGAACATTTCCCCTTGCTTCCACCCCCTCTCTCCGCCTTGTGCGAACGCCTACGCTTGCGTAGCTTGACGGTTTCACACAAAATTTCTTTGTTCGCGCAAAATAGACTTTTCACGCCTTCAGGCACGCGAAGTGAGTGTGTCGTGCTTGCGTGACCTTTTCTGATATATGGTTTTCTTGCATCGCGAACCTTTGCGTGTGCCCGGCAGGGTAGTTTGATGCCATCGCCTCGCATTATTTGCAGACGTAATGCCCCGATAAGTGCACGCCTAAGAGTGAGTTACGGCCAGCACACTGGTAGTTCTCACTGGTGTCGGGCACTGGTCACATTGAATACATAGCATTTTTTTATTTTTTCAGTGTACAGAAATTTAACAAGCCAGTCCAACACTCCGTACATTGAACCTAGCAACATATATGCTAAAGCAGCTACTGCTATTTTTATTAGTGAATAAATTAGTGTGGTTTTTGCGTCCAGTGTTGTTCATTCCCATCAGTAGCGCGCTAATGAAATTAAACTACTTTTTTGTTCGTGACTGCAGTGCACTTCGCTAGCTTCTTGAGGTGGTAACTTTTACTAGACTTACTTTTACTACCTCCAGCTATTAAGAAGGTTGTAGTTTGTGTTAAATATCTGGTTAATAGTTACTTAGCGAATTCTCCAGTCTTTTCCTTAAGAGTGTAGACGTGTCCGTACCTCGACGTAAGTTATGATATCACTGAAAAGCACAAAACACCATAGATCAACCACGAATGCTTTTGTATAGATTAGCTGGGAAGGAGCCATAAGCGAACATTTTATGTACAGCGTTGTCGTATAGGGGAAGTATGAGAAGGGGAAAATAAAGGCGCGATTGCTCTCTCTTTCTGGGTACTGTGGCGCGGCGGCTGGCAGGGCGCTAGCTCTGTGCTTAGGGTAATAAAAATTGGAACGCAGCTAATTACCAGTAGCTGTGACCATCATAAGAACCCCTTTGTGAGCTCTGTACGACCACACATGCCATACAAACGGAGATGGTCATTTTGCTCTCTCCACTTTGCCACCTGCTTACCGTGGCAGGTGGCAAAGTGTGACACCTCCGGCGGGTGTGAGGAGGTGGGGCTCTTATGCTATCGCATATAAATGACATCATGGATGGCTCCGCTTCACCAGGTGCGTGATCCAGTGCCGCGTGCATATTTCACCTAGGGGCATGTCGCTTACTGAGATTTCGTGACCGCGGTCCCCAGAGCACCTAAACACGCTCGATGGTTTTATAGTAGGTTGCGTATAGGCCCTAAGATTGGTTGGTTTGGTTCAAGGGGGTTTAACGTCCCAAAGCGACTCTGGCTATGAGAGACGCCGTAGTGAAGGGCTCCGGAAATTTCGACCACCTGGGGTTCTTAAACGTGCACTGACATCGCACAGTACAAGGACCTCTAGCGCCTCCATCGGAATTCGACCGCCGCGGCCGGAATCGAACCCGCATCTTTCGGGCCAACAACCGAGCGCCATAACCACTCAGCCACCGCGGCGGCGTATAGGCCCTAAGGGTTGGACTTTCCGGTTTAAACCGAAAAAAAACCGAGGAAAGTACGCCGAATTCACCTTTCGAAATTCGGTTTTAGCCGAAAAAGGTCAGTGTTTTTTACTTGCAAGGCATTAGCTGGCCGCTGAATGCTAGTCACACTCAGAGTTAAAGTTTATCTAAGTAGGGAAGCCAGTGGCATGATGCGACGCTGGTATTGTAAGATAAGGAGCAAAATGAAAATGAAATAAATTGGTTTTTGGGGAAAGGAAATGACGCAGTAACTGTTTCATATATCTCGGTGGACACCCGAACCGCGCCGTAAGGGAAGGGATAAAGGAAGGAGTGAAAGAAGAAAGGAAGGAAGAGGTGCCGCAGTGGAGGCCTCCGGAATAATTACGACCACATGGGGATCGCACAGCACACGGGCGCCTTTCGCACTAGGGTAGCCTTCTGCGCCCAGGGTCTTCTGTGCCGAGGACGGCCTGACGCCCATCTGCTCGCACCCTGTCGTCAGGAGCAGCTTCACTTCGAAGCGAGGACAGAGAAAGGCTTCAATCCTGCAGGCACGCTGGTGTGCTCGGTATTGTAATCAGATCCAAACAGGGCTTTCTACAGGCGATCACCAGCCACAATAGACAAAACAAATTCGCATCGCAGCAGGACATAGTGACTGGGTGTGGGCTTGATGGCCTTGAAGCGACAGGCAAAGAAAGCCTATCGGGAGTGACGCCAGAGGTCGCTGTCAACTTGACGGTATATATGCCTAATCGATTACGGTACCTCAACGATTGCGTGGATACACTGTTCGCAGAAACCTGTAAGTCGTCTTCTCTGCAAGGCTTGTTTTCCAACCTAAAGGTTTCGCACCCAGACAACACACTCGCATTCTTCGAGCGAATGAAAACTCCGGATGGTCGCACTCTGCCTACAGCAGTCTATAGGCAGGAATAAGAGGGAGACTGTCCTCTGTCACAGGGCTGTGGGGAGTGGGTTGTTGTTCCTCGTTCTGGCTAGGGGTGCGGGGGGAGGGGGGATGAAGGGAGGAAGTTGGAGCGACGGTGTTGTTCAGCAGAAAATTTTTACGAAGTTTAGTATGAGGTAGCTCACCACTGCTGGCACAGGAACAGAGGCCCATTTCCCTCTATTTCCTGCCTAGTCTCTACTGCAGTGCTGCAGAAGGTTGACTCGGGGCCATCTAGAAGCCCCTATATTTTCTTCCTGTCCCCTCACCTCTTTCATTTCATTTCTCCATTCTGCCTGCTATCCTTTATTTCGGCTGCCCCAGCTCAGGTGCTTCAGTATCTATGGCAGATGCCGGGGCTAGCGAAAATGTTTTCCTTCCTTTTTGTTATTATTTTTATTAAAACCACTTCATCATCTTGAAGTAAACTGACGACATTCCTGAGTTTACTCAGAAGGGGGAACTTCACGCTTTTAGTTTCCACAAAGAATGCGAGAGTGTCGTCTGGGAACGAGATCTTTTGGTTGGAAAACAAGCTTTGCGGAGACGCTGACTTGCAGGTTTCTGCAAATGGTCCATTACGTGTCGCCCGCGGATGGCGGTGCGCTATGCTCTCGCGTGTATTCGAAACCCAGCACAAAAGCGTTCGGCGCCGGAAACCCGGCGAGTTGTGGTTCTCAAGACGCCCGCTGCGAGCGCACGCAAAGGGGGCTTCCTCCGGCTCAACGCCCGGCCAGTCGCGTAAACGTGTTCATTCTCGCGGGAAATCCGGAAATCCGTTGTTCGCAAGAGTGGCGCGCTGGACGAGGCGCGCCGGATATCCGGGTTTAGTTTCCGCCCTCCTTTGTGAAGCTGCGGGGCTGTCCTTCATGGCTAAGTTCCTTGGCCGGAACTAGAGGTGCCGCGAAACGTGTGTTTACCCTGGGGTTTTTCTTTGATCGGAGCAGTGGCCGAAAACCATCGTCATGCAGTGGCAGACGCCTTGAGTACATCTCTTACGTGGCCGGCTGAACTGATCCAACAAATGACTGCTAGTTTGCCGCTCATAGGTCGCTGCTGAGAGGCGATTTCACTGAGAAGCGAGTTCACTTTCAAGTAAACTTAGCTTTAGTGCTGAAGTAACTGCTAGTGGTGAAGAGAAGGAATTAAAATTCCTTTCCGGTGTAGTAACCCGGTGAATGAGTTCTTCAGCTGATCAAACCGCCTTCTGATCAGCTGATCAAACTTCAAAATTGCAGGAAAGCTGACGTACAGGAAGATATTTTCCAACCAAAAAGCCTAGTTCACAGACCGCTTTTTCACTTCCTGCTCTACTGACTGAAGGGCTTAGCGCGTGGGTAGACGAGTCGGTCGCCCTCCGCTGTATTAATAATAATAATAATTGGTTTTTGGGGAAAGGAAATGGCGCAGTATCTGTCTCACACATCGGCAGACACCTGAACCGCGCCGTAAGGGAAGGGATAAAGGAGGGAGTGAAAGAAGAAAGGAAGAATAGGTGCCGTAGTGGAGGGCTCCGGAATAATTTCGACCACCTGGGGATCTTTAACGCGTACTGACATCGCATAGCACACGGGCGCCTGAGCGTTTTTCCTCCATAAAAACGCGGCCGCCGCGGTCGGGTTCGAGCCCGGGAGCTCCGGATCAGTAGTCGAGCGCCCTAACCACTGAGCCACCGCGGCGGGTATCTTTTTCGAAAAGATTAGAGGGACTGCCCCCTACTCTGCGAGAACCTGATTATGGAATTAAAACTTTGAGAAGAAACGGTAGTCGACGGTGAAGAAAATAGCCTAAATATATTTCACTTGAGGACGAAAAGAACAATTATATACGAATTTGTGTGGACAATCGTTGTGAAGGCATATCTGCAGCGGTTGCATCCAGCGCTTTGCATGTATCCGGATTTTTTTTTTCGTCATAGTCACTTTTGTTTGTTTATTAAAATTACGAGCGCACATAAGTGTTCACAAATAGTACCAAGGGCACGAATTTTACGGCGATCTCCAGTAATTGAGCATACAACGTGGGTCAGACGTCAACAGCTTCGAATAAAACTTATAAATAAATTGTACAAATCTAAATCAATGAAAATTTTTGAGCGCCATTTTTGTCCATTGAAAAGCATTGTTGTTTTACTGTAGTCATTTTATGATGGAGAGGGCTCGATATCAACGTGCAAGGATGTGCGAAACGACAAAGGTGCAGAGCTGTCACAATGCTTTCTATGGTTATTCATTGTCATTGGCAACAAAGGGTTGTCGTTGCCTTTTTCGACAAATGATGATAAATTAGTTTCTTGCTTATGCTATTTATACTGTATTTCGCTAAATTTGGTGAACGCGATAATAAAAAATACACTCATACACTCATACTCATACACTGAAACGTAACTTTGTGACATTATTGATTCCTCTCGTGTCAATAAATTATTCTTTGGGAGTGAGGCAGGGAGAATGCTTTTATTGAATTTTTAGCCTCCTGTCTGGAGCTTTTTATTCCTTAGAAGCGTGAAGTTTGGAGCATAAAAATAATGGTGATAGTAAAAAAAAAAAGAAAGAAGACTGCGGTTATTAGTGTTTTACTGGGAAGCAAGAAATTATGAGGTTGATACACTCGTTCCACACGCCGCCTAGGCGTCTGTGTATCAATGGCGGAAGGGTTCGACTAAACTTCATAAATGACAATTTCAGGCGATCGCAGCTACCCAGAGTCTCTCCGTAACGACATTTTTTTTTTCCGGGGAATATCTTGGAAACATAACAATCAATTGTTTTGAAACGGTGGAAAGTGAGCTGATTACGAGGAGAGCGTTTTGTTTCGTGCCAAGCTGAAAAGAAAAGAAAAGAAGCTTGCTCAACGGAAGCACATGCTCGATGACGCAAATAACACCGGTTCGTACAGGATCCTAGCATTTTATTTATTTATTTATTGATACTTATTGATATTTACATACGCCTATGAAGACGTTAGCGTTAACGTTGAACGGGGGGCTGCATAGGTACACTCGTATGCCCAAGTCTGTTGTCTGTATTGTTTGTTTTATATTCATTCTCCTTCAGAACGAGACTATTTCGTGAAATTCCTTTTACTGCTATTCCTTGCCGACCCTACCAAATTTTTTATCGTTTATGAAGTACGTTGGTAAATACATTTATCCAACTAACTCATCTTGTTTTTATATTGCTTCAAGCTGCGAGGCTGTGAAGCATGAAGGTTGAGATTGTGTTGAGATGGCCATGTGTTTGCGAAAGAAGGAAAAACAGCTATCAACTTCTTCATAAAAAATATATCTTTTTTTTTTTTAGTTCGGGTTTTTGGTTAAAATGCATGCATACAGGGTTGTCAATTTCTGGTCCGCTGAACCACAATGGTACGTCAACCATTAAATGATTAGAGGTCATGAACGGTTGGTAAAAAGGGGCCCTCCATATCCTTTCGAAATTTCTCTTCCAGCGAATTCATCTGCAGCATCATTATCGTTTTTACCGAACAAGATGCAGGCGGGGTCGCACTGACCTCTGACTGCTGAGAAAGTCGAAGCGCTGTCTGAGGGCTCGGTGCGCGAAGCTAAAGCAAATAAAACGCACAAAGGCCGTGGCAGCAAACGTGCGCATCCTTCTTTTGGAGAACTAGATTTGATTCCTCTTTACAGTAATATATGTGCACTGCGCAGAGTAGGTCATGACTGCTTTTCCTGGACGAGCTGCCATTTGCCTCTTTCCGCCTTCAACTGCTGGCGGCCGTTGCATGCGATAGTTTTTGGTGGTTTTGCTTCGCTTAGCCAAGACGTTGCTTTGGACATAGAACTGTGCAGTGTCAGCTCGTCTTTTGCCCTGCTCCGAACTTGGGGCACGCATTTAATAAAAGGACATTGCATGCTTAATGTCCCAGACTGCTATAGTGCCCACTGCCGATTCGTTTGATAAAAATTGGGCCAGTCGGCAATTTGCGTTAATGGGGTTTCGACGAAGTACTTTTCTGAAAAAAAAAAAAACTGCTCACGTGGGCGCTCTTTGAAGTTTCCGCGGAGAAGCGAAAGTTGGTTCGATTCAAAAATTTTTGAGTCAGATGTGAAACAGGGTACGGTGACAAATCTTGTTTCGTCTGATTTCATTCGTGAATCCATGCAAGAATTTTCCGCGTTTTCTTGGTTCAGCAAAAATACAAAAACGTGGCGCTTTAAGAAATTTTTTACATAAACTTCGTTAACGTTTCAGCCTCAATAGCTTTTCCTAGCTGTTTTTACACTTCGCGGTAGTTTATGTTAAAAATAATTAAAAATTGTTAAACAGTGTACATTTTAAGAAAATTACTTGAAGAGTTCGCTAAAAGTGACTTTTTTCTGAAATTCAAATTTAAATTAAGGATCAAGGCTCTCCAGATAAAAATACGTGGGATAGCTCATTATACACAACTTTGCTGCTTGTAATCTAGAAATTTTAATTCGAGTAAATTTTGTTTGAGGTGAGAAAAAAAGTTTTGAAGTCAGGAACCAACCTCACTCGTACATACTGTACGGTAGAACATGTACTGCCGTGCGTAATATGAAATGCGACGAACAGGATGTGATAGAATCTCAGTTCTCGAAGCAGTGCGAGCCCAATGGTGCTTGAAATTGTTGTTGTAGCTGTCAGTGCAAACAACAACACTGATTGTTTGTGCAGGTCGGGTGCTCTGACATGGGCATTGATTTACTATACAGTGCATGGGAACCTACCTCAGATGATTCCCATCGGACGCGTTGCAAGCTATATTGAGCGCAATAGTAAGTGCCGGCGCATATTTTTCTAGCACTAATATACACTGTGGCTCTCTGCAAGCGATTATGTGCTGTGCTGCTTGACGTGAGTATAAATACATCGTAAGCGTCGTATTTTCATCAATTCACCACATCTCATTTTAGGGGCTCGGAGTGGTCAGGCACGCCAAGGCAGCATCGATGTGAGCGGTTTGCAGTGAAAGCGAGTGGTCAACTTTGCCTTATTCGGTCGAACGCGGAGCCAGGAATATCACACGGGCATTTCTCCTCTCCTGTTTCACACAACAACGAAAGCCATGTGTGAACGGACCTACGGACACTCACAGCAGGCGGTTTGACCTGCAAACAGAAATTTCATGACATTTGCCTCCATTAATTGCCTTCCGTTTTCTCATCTGCTCGTGTTCAGCTTGTAAACGGCTTTAATGTTGTGTCAGAGTAAAGCCAGCTATAAGTATTAATGCCTGTTTCTTTACATGAATTTCTTGAGTTTTGAGCACGGTGTGATGGCAACATGATGTTTTGAAAGCGTATACCTGGTATGGGGGGGGGGGGGGGGGTGAATTCATGAACTATCCTGCTCCTTTGACTGTGATTGCCATGGGGAATCTCGAACCCAGTCATGTTCTCTTTTCTGTAGTTTGGAATATGCCACCCGCATTACTTTAATTTTCTTTATATATTTTTTACACAGGCAATTAGATCCTCTGGTGATTTAATTTGGTCATGATATGGCCTCTGCAGGTTTGCTCTGGATGCCACATGTTTGAGTGTGCACGCCGGCGGCACGGTCCCACGCACTTTTGCGGCCTCTAGTGTCAACAAATGTCTTTCTGCAAATACATTATTACCCGCCGCGGTGGCTCAGTGGTTAGGGCGCTCGACTACTGATCCGGAGTTCCCGGGTTCGAACCTGACCGCGGCGGCTGCGTTTTTATGGAGGAAAAACGCTAAGGCGCCCGTGTGCTGTGCGATGTCAGTGCACGTTAAAGATCCCCAGGTGGTCGAAATTATTCCGGAGCCCTCCACTACGGTACCTAATTCTTCCTTTCTTCTTTCACTTCCTCTCTTATCCCTTCCCTTACGGCGCGGTTCAGGTGTCCAACGATATATGAGACAGATACTGCGCCATTTCCTTTCCCCAAAAAACCAATTATTATTATTATTATAAATATATTATTCTTCTTCCCGTGGCATTAGCCATTCACAAAGTTATTTTCTTTCATATTTTGTGATGAAGCTCCGTCAGAGCAATAATGAGTAGCGTTTACTTCAGGCACATCTTGTCTGTCTACCTGGAACACTGCTCACTGCATTGTGTTTATAATCAACGTAGAAAATGGCTTAAAGGTGTCCAAAGGTGTGCACCCTTGCCTGCAGTCTTCTCACTGACTGATGACGATGACTTGCACTAGACGAATGACTTGCACAAAGTCTTCTAGACTGAAAAGATGCGGCACGACGGGAGCACAGTTAGCTTTGAAAGAGATATGCGGCGGTTGGAGCTGAGTGCGGATGAATCTCGTCTTTGCATACATCACAATTTCCTAATTTGCTGTACTTGCAAAACAATGAATCAGCGCGGTGCTCAACGTCTCATCTATGACACCTCTCTGCTCCAGACGACGGCGTCGAGGCAGTCATGTTTTATTTTCATGACGAAATTGTATTTTCGTAAAACGTTGCGGGGGCACTAAAAAACGGCTAATTTAATGCCTTTTACCGCACCGAAAATAACACCCGCCCACAAATCACTGATCCACAGTGCACATGCGTTCCAGGAAAATAGTCGGCGGCACGTGCGTGTTCTGCAGTGAAGACACAATTCGGCAATACCTAACGAGGAGGCTGTTTGCGGACTTCAAAATTTTTTCTCGCATCAGACAAAATTTACTGAAATAAAAATTTATATATTGCAAGCAACGAAGTTGGTATGTATAGGGAGCCACCTCCGTATTTTTATGTGGAGAGTCTTGACCTTTAACTTAGGTTTGAATCTCCGGAGTCACATTTCGAGAACTTTGAAAGCTCTTTCTTAAAAAGGGCTTATGCAGACACTGAACACTTTAAATTTTAACAAGTTTGCATAATTTTTAGCACAAACTGCAGCAACAAATGAAAACGGGGAAAAGTTGTTGTGGCTGAAACACTAACGACGTTTACGTAAAACATTTCTTAAAGCACCACATTTCTCGTGTTTTTTTTTTTACTGAATCGAGAAGACGCTGGAAATTCTTGCATGGCTTCATCAATGGAGTCAGATGAAAGAACAACGCAAGCGAAATATCCTGAAGTAATATTTGTCGTTGTAGCCTACCCTGTTTCGCATTTTATTGTAAAAATTTTAACTCCACCAAATTTTGTATCTTCGCGGAAACTTCAAAGACCGCTCACGTGAGGAAATAGCTTTTTTTCTTTTTCGAGAAGAATAATTCGTTGAAACTTCATTCAGACAGTCGCCAACTGTAACCATATATTTTTGAAAATAATCATCGGTGACAACTTTTGGGGTCTGAGACGTTTCGCGCGGAATAACCCAAAGTGTAGTTTTCTTCTTGTTGTGCTCTTTGGCGTTGGAACATTTCCCTCCTCCTCTCCTTCGCCCCCGTTGACGTTGGTTTTGACTACGTGGCTCAGATGTGCAGCTATAAGATATACAGAGGTGCCGCGTGCCTTTTTTCCTCTTCCCATAATCTTGTCTCCTTTTCTTCCTCAATGATTATTATAATTATAATTGGTTTTTGGGGATAGGAAATGGCGCAGTATCTGTCTCATATATCTCTGGACACCTGAACCGCGCCGTAAGGGAAGGGATAAAGGAGAGAGCGAAAGATGAAAGGAAGAATAGATGCCGTAGTGGAGGGCTCCGGAATAATTTCGGCCACCTGGGGATCTTTAACGTGCACTGACATCGTACAGCACACGGGCGCCTTAACGTTTTTTCTCCATAAAAACGCAGCCGCCGCGGCCGGGTTCGAACCCGGGAACTCCGGATCAGTAGTCGAGCGCCCTAACCACTGAGCCACCGCGGCGGGGCATTCCTCAATGATGTTAAATTTCGGTCACATTTAATGCAGGGTAACAAATCAATCCCTGAAAGTTGTGCAGAAGTTCAAAAAGAAAACTGCTTCACGCTTTTCTTTCGCCCACTGTCTACAGATTCGTAGTTAAAATTCAGGAGCCATGAGATCTTCGGCAAGGATTAAATATTACTTTAAAAATGTCTTGAAACTTGCACGAGCTGTCACTGATGCACTGATGAAGTTAGTAGCCAACAGCTGCTTGCATTTCTCTCTCTCTCTCTCTGCGGCCGCCTTATGGCATGGTCTTGTATACAACTTAATTTCTGCGAAAGACAGTTTTGATTGTCTGTATGTTGTCTGACCTCATTTTTATGTTCAGAAAATTACATTAGGCCCAGAATCAACGCCCACTGATTCGCCGAGCCACGGAGTCGCTCTGTTTAACCGCGGATGCCACGAGTAAAAATTGGAGGACGCTTAAGCTTCGCCTTTAAGAGTGGAACGCGACAGAGTGTTGCAGCACTGCCAGGGAGTCCACGGAACGCCATCGCCCGATCGGCGCGACGCCTTGCCCGTTAGATAACTCGCTCTGCTACGTGCGGTGAAACGGACGCGCGGAGCGGCAAACCACGTAGAAGCGCTGCCAGGCGCCTTGCCGAAACGCGCGGGACTCAAGTTGCAGTCGTAGTTCGTCGGCACATCGTTCTCGACAAACCCGGTGCCACGAACGCCAGCATAGCTTCCGCGCCGAACGAACGGGCAGAAAACCGCAAGCTTCGTTGTGAACGCGCCTTGGATGTGCGCTGCGTTGTTCGCCGCTCACCGCGTGATTCCTGCGTGCCCGCACGGCCCCACTGCGCCCGAACGAGACGAGCGGGAGGCGCTGCCGGCGCGCTATCTGTTGAAGCAGTGGCGTATACATTGCGAGGAGGAGTGAAAAGGAGTAATAATATTAATAATAATAATTGGTTTTTGCGAAAGGAAATAGCGCAGTATCTGTCTCATATATCGGCGGACACCTGAACCGCGCCGTAAGGGAAGGGATAAAGGAGGGAGTGAAAGAAAGGAAGAAAGAGGTGCCGCAGTGAAGGGCTCCGGAATAATTTCGACCACCTGGGGATCTTTAACGTGCACTGACATCGCACAGCACACGGGCGCTATAGCGTCTCGCCTCCATTAAAACGCAGCCGCCGCGAAACGCTAAGGCGCCCGTGTGCTGTGCGATGTCAGTGCACGTTAAAGATCCCCAGGTGGTCGAAATTATTCCGGAGCCCTCCGGAAATTATTCCGGAGAAGGAGGAGCAGGGATTTTTGCTCACGGCCGACGCCGTCGACACCGGCTTTTCTGCGACACGGGGCCTTTAACGCTGTCGCGTTAAAATGCGACGCGGAGGCCGAACGAAATAAAGGCTATACAAAGCGTTCGACGACGTCTGTGCTCCAAATCACCATCGTGACAGCGCGCGGCCAAGGTATTACTACAAACTAGCTGTCGCCGCCGCACTGTCAACTGCGCGGCTTTGCTCGACAGGTCAGTGCGGCGAGAGGAAGGGGGACCTCTTCAAAGGGCGACTTGTCCGCAGCTCCTGATCGTCGCTTCCCGTCTCATGCAGATCGTGCCGAGCATCCCAAACCGGAAGGGGCTGTCAATACTGAAAACGGCTGTAATTGTCCCGTCGCTCGCTCGAGCTGCTGCTTCTGCTGCTGCTGCACGCTGTCGGCGCGGCAGAGGAAGCGCGAGGCCCTTGTCTCTGCTTTATCTAGTGCGGGGCCGGATGGGGCAGGTACGGGGCAACGCCAGCTGCTGCGCTGCCCGGAGCATTGGAGACCAGCGGCGGCAGCCGGTCCGGCGGGAAATTGCCCAGCTTCCGGTTTCGCAATGTGAGTGTGCGTGCGCGCGCCCGTGTTGTGTGCGTACCTGTGGGCGCGTACATACATGCGCGTACGTGCGTACACGAGAAGGCTCGGCGGCCAGGTTTTCATGGAAACGAGCCGGGACTGCCGTGCGTTGCCTTTAAAGCGAAGCTCGCCCTCGCACTGCCCCTTTGGCTGATGCTGTCGGTATGGAAGCGCGCGTGGGTCCGCTGTCCGCTTTCTGCGTGCCCAGCTTTCCTGGGCTTCACCAAGTGGAGCCATCTATCGGCCGCCAGTAGCGAACACCGCGTGTCTGAATGGGGATGCAATTGAACCTCGCGTTAACGAAGCTGAACGGGCCCGGCATTTACTTTGTTATAGCCGTAGCTTCATTATAGCCCGTGTTGACCGAGCTTCCAAGGCGAATCGTCATTCCTTCGTTATATCCATTATTTCGTTTTAAACCGTTTCGTTATAACGAGGTTCGACTGTATTTTCATTTGTAGCTTAGAGAAAACTATAAAGCTATCTGTAAAATAATGCGTGAAGATGCTGATACTGCTGGTTTACACTTCTTACGTGCCGCTTAACCTGGCATAATCTGCCTTGTAAACTGTTTCTTGCGCTCGCACCAAATTATTTTGACGGCCGCTGAGATCAGTGGGGTGTATCAAACGTTCCAAATTTCAGCGATAATTTTTGATCCTCAGCGCCTTGCATCCCGTGGTGTCAGCTGCACGAACTAGTACCGCTTGTCCAGATTTCCTTGGCTTGTAACCGGGTGAGATTTAGCCGCCGCGGTGGCTGAGTGGTTATGGCGCTCGGCTGCTGGCCCGAAAGACGCGGGTTCGATCCCGGCCACGGCGGTAGAATTTCGATGGAGGCAAAATTCTAGAGGCCCGTGTGCTGTGCGATGTCAGTGCACGTTATGGAACCCCAGCTGATCGAAATCTCCGGAGCCCTTCACTACGGCGTCTCTCATAGTTTGAGTCGCTTTGGGACGTTTAACCCCCATAAACCAAACCAAACCGGGTGAGATTCGAAAGATATTCCACTGCTTAGTGTCTTATTGCTTTTACTCAGACTTAACGTGAAAGATTGTGAAGTTGCCTCTTAAATTTGTTTCAAGAAAGCAGAAGCGATGTTCATTGTCTTTGCACTTAACCAAAGCGGTTCTTGGAAGGAACGTAATCAAAACGAATAGGCGTTACTTTAAACGTCGTGAATGGCGTGCGTGAAATGTGCGACATGTGGCCATCACGTCGGCATACGCATTACTTTCGCTGTGGGTTGGTTTAGTACGCACTGGCAACGAATGGCGAGCAGTTTTTGAAATTTCTTCAAGGGATGAAAGTGATATTTTGTTTTCTCAAAAAGAAAAAGAAAGGAAGATAAAAAATTGCTGCAATGTGAACGACAAAAACCTTTCCTGGCCGTTTTTTTTTTTTTCAGCGTGCTGCCGCGACGTCGGTGCATTTTAAACAGGTTAAAAAGCAGGAGGAAATTACTTTAAGCCAGAAATTCTTTTCTGCAAGGAGGCGATTTCGAAGGCTGGCGGTTCAAGGAAAGTGTATTAGCACGTTACCAGAAAGGGGAGGTTAGTCGATCTTCCTTGATTGGTGTCCTTACAGCTACAATGACAGTGAGAAAAATTGTTATTCAGTGTAGAAATACTTAAACAAGAAATATGACAGTGTTTGGATATTTCGGCAGACCGCCTCTTCGCTTAGACATCGCTTTACACAAAGATCATACACCCAGACAGGGCGTGCCATGTAAGGATGTCTAATGATCACAACTGTATTGACAGCTATACATTCGGACATCGTGTTCCATGGGCCTTGGAAGCGAAGCAAACACAAAGAGAACCGGCTCTTGCTAGGAAACCTCAACCATTAGAAAGAACAGAATAGCAAAAAGACGCCTCGGTCACTCAGTGCGTACTCGCTGTCGTTCCTGTTTGTCCTCACTATGAGGAAATCTATGATGGTTTTGTAAGGCCGCAACCAGGCTCGTAACCTTATGTGAAAACCGAAACTTGATAGGCTAAGGGCGTAATAAAAACTCCCACACTTTTCGCCTCCTACTGGGACAAAGAAGCTGCAACAAGAGTCCTAACACAGTGTTCACCCCGCGGGCCGCATGAATACACCCAACCCCTGACCCACCCAGATCTTATGGCCCTATGGCGCACACGCAGAGTGCTCACACCCAGCCCTCATGTTTCTAATAGTTCAGGTTCACCTGGGCGACAGTAGGCTTGTCCGTGAAGTGCTCAATTTTCGTTTCAGGTAACGCATTTACCCGGAGGAACTCCGACTTACGGCTGTTACTGTCTGAGAACTCCGAGGGCTACCGGCGTGCCCTGCTAGTCAGTTGTACAGGCAATGTATATCCTGTGTTTCATAACGCGAGATAAGTAACTACGATCTCAGAGGTGCCGTTTCAGGCGCTGAAAAAGGGATCGATTTGCAACTTGGTGAAAGATAGAGAGAAGACTTTATTTCAACGCAATATTAAGCCTCGAAGATTTCCTGGGCCAGGGTCTTCAAGCCCAACCGGTCCGTCAGCTGGCCCTAGCCTATGGCCAAGGCCGCCATGTAGGGGGAGAAGGGTATGGAAAATGAGGGGACTAAATGGCAACGGTGCAAGATGAAAGGGAATGTTCTAATTTAGCATAGGGCTCGGGACAACTGGGGCATGCGGAGAAGTATCTGATACGGTAGAGAAAATAACGGGAATGCGTTTAGACGTTTGCGTCGAAGAATGCATAATTGTGTAGCGGTGAGAGATTTGTCCTGGACAGGAAGTCTGCGAGCAGTTCCTCTAATGCGTCACAGTGGAGATTTATTTATTTCGTGTATTTGGTGGAAATCAGCGTCTCACGTGGGTGAATAAGGGCAGAGAATCCCAGGCACCCGTTGTTGAAGTTCGCGGGCGACGCGATGCACCACCTTATTGTTGCCTGGGATTCCAGAGTTGCCAGGAATCCACCTCACTGTTACAATGTGGGCACGTAGTTTGGCGAGAGATAATCCCGTAGTTGTGTACGAATCGGACCTGTATGAGCTGCGCATATAGCCTGTACGGAATCGGTGTATATGATATCACGAGACGTTAAGGCTGCTGTAATCATGGTGGAAACTCTAGCTTCCGGTGATGTCCTGATCTGTCGTCGAAATGGCCACTTCGCGAGCTGCTTCGGCCACCATCGCGGCAGACTGCGGCGCGAATGAAACATGCAGGATATCTAATGGAGCGCCGTGCAGAGAGTTTCCCGAAGCGGCCTTCCCCGCAGTGCACGTTCACTACGCAGAGCGAGGCCCCCGCCCGGGGGCATGCAGCTCTGACGTGCGTCGCGTGAATTTTCATGGCATAGCCGAGCGAGAACGGAAGAAGCACCCCCGAGGCAGAGCCGCGCGAGGGACGATCGCGTGCTGCTGCCCACTGGGCGAATACGGGCGTCGCAGTTTTCCATCCGGGCATGGAGTAGAGGGGGGCGAGAGTGGGCTGGTGTCTGAGTCGGGGGAGCGGAGGGAAGCGGACTGCTCGCTTCCTCTCGACAGCCTTTCCTTTTCTTTTTTTTAGCGCCCTCAGCTCCAGCGCGACCCGCCTCACGTCTGCTGGCCAAGACGCAAATCAAAACACCAGGTGCTCCGCCGCCGCTGCAGATGGCGCCGAGCCCCCCCGCAGGCCCCCGGCTTCTTTGCACGGAGCCCGCGCGTTGCCGAGAGGCAACACAAAGGCGGGCGACAGGCGACGACGGTGACCCAAAACGCGGCCGCTGGTCGCCGATGGGAGCAGATGTTTCGTCCCCGGCGGCGGCGTCGCAGCCTCCGGGAGCACCTGTGAGGGGCCCATTGTGGATGGTCCCGCCGGCGGCTCCAGGGGAGGAGGAGGGGAGATGGCAGCGCTTGCCGCTGTTTGCCGATGCAGGGGCACGTCGCGTTCGCGTGCCGGGCGCGTGCCGTCGGTCTCGCCGCCGGCCGAGCCTTCTGGCATCGGCCGCCGGCCAATCGTGGGCGTCCTCCTCTCCTGATGGCACGCGACTCGCGCGCACGCGGGTCAAAGCACGGATGGTGCGTGTGTGTGTGTGTGGGGGGGGGGGGGGGGGGGGGGCGAAGAGGGGGAAGGCGTAATGTCTGTCTTTGAAGAGACGAGGAGGGATCAGATGGCGGTGGTTGAGCGCTATAATCTGCGAATCAGCTGCGGCGCAACAACTCACGTTGGCAGTGCTATTCCGCGTCTTTGGCGTGCCGGAACTTCTTCCCTTTCCGGCAGCCATCGCCAGTTGAGATGTGCATAGCAATGAGAGGACACGAGTGCGACGCTTTGTGTTAGCTGATTTCTGTTCTGTCACGGAGCATGAGTTCCAGAGACTGTTCGGCGCAGGACTCTACGCTACAACACGTTTCAGTGCTACATTTTCTCTCCACGGACGTTTCAGGGCACGGACTTTTTATCACGCGAACCTTCTGATGCTCGCACTTTCGATTTCTTGAACTTTTCGGCAATTAGGTGCTGTTGGGAATCGCATACACAAAAAACGGTGACAATTTTTTTTTTCGAAAAGGGCGGGCGCGCTAATGTTCGACATTAGCCACGCGGCACTTTATGTGGCAGCCGTCTCGACTCGCTCACATGCTGTGAGAAACGTTGCAGTGAGAACAGTCGACAGTTGCGTGTTACGCATTGCCTTCCTTCAGCGCTTATTCTCCGTCCGCTTACCACCAGCTGAATGGTAATTTTTTGTATGAACCTTTCTAAAGAAAGCCGATGAAAGTCTTCATCGAGCTATCAAGTGAGCACTTACTGCTGAAATCACGATTTAATGTCAATAAAATTGCTGTATATGTCTCCCATTCTACGCTACCTTGCCCTTAGATTGTGCAGTTTGTTTGTTTGTTTTTTTTTTGCGAAACTTTTGAGCCCGGTATTACTGCAGGACTCGCACTCCAAGGTACGAAAACCGCGACAATGCCTGTGAGGAAACATCCATTTGTGTGAGCTACTCACCGATATCTTCATTGTTGCATTCTTTAGTGTAGCCCTGATACAAAGTAAGGTATCCGCGCCTGTCGGACACCCATTTTCAATGGTGATGGGGGGGTTGTTACTGCTGCATGGTTACATACCCAACTCTTTGCCTTAAATTACCGGAAGTTGTTCCGCTATAGCGACACTTCAGACAACTGAGAGGTGGCGACCTGCCCTACCCGGGGGCAGTTCAACGTCCCCAGTGGGCTCTTGCAACACTCGTACTACGTAGCAGTACCGTGCAGTACATGCGCAGTAGTACGCAGCCAGCTGTAAGCACTAGAATTTACTTCTAGTATATATTTAGCCTGTTTATTTATTTAAAGCCAAACCAGCGAACCAAACATTATTTCTAAGAATTGAATGTTGGCTCGATCATAAAGTGGGGAAACTTATTCCTACCTTCGGTATTTCGAAAAAAATTAACCACAGTGCATGTTTTCGCATTATGGCTTCAGCTTTCATACAAGTTAGATACACTGCGAAAAAAGCACAAATGTGTCGACGGGTTTGGACCGGAGCTATAGATGAGATAAACTATACTCTGAAGAAAGTACCGCCAAACGCATCAAGACGTAATCGGAAATGACTACTTAAGGAGGCTAAAAAAGAAAAGAGGTCGCGATGCCGTGGTGCCCTTACATCCACGCTATAGTCTTAACTGTCAATAAGCTTTCAACTTCAACATAATAAATTACTTCAGTGTGTGAAAGGCGCCATAGTAGTGTGACTTTTGCCTTCTTGAGTATGCATGTCATACTGGGTTGGCTGGGCGCAGGCCACAGGGATCATAAATTTTTGTGAAAGTTATATTGACATTATCTGAATCTTTCTATGTTGGCTGACCTGAAATCACTTCAAGCGCAAGGCTGTCAGCCACCTAGTTACTCAAGAGGCCTTTATGCGAAGGCACTCGCCGAAAACGTGCAGTAAATAACCCAACAGCGTACTTGCTGCACCATAAGCATGACAAACTGTCGATAACAGAATATCGTGTAGGATCGCTTTGCAATGTTGTTGTGTCGAGGCAGCGAATTTAGGAAGGAGTTTTGAACTAGAGACGATATTAGCACAAAGTGTATCGTAGCAGTATTTGCACTAACCATTTCGCGGAGTTACTTCAGGGCGCTTGGATGCGTCGCACAAATACTCAGCGTGTTTTTAATGCGAAAGCATTATATGGCTCAGTTCAAGGTCATTTGTCCGCAAAACGTGTGCGCAGAAAACGGCGCCATGTGACGTCACGAGTCAACGTCATACCAAGCCACGACGTAATATGATTTCATGCCAAATCACGTGAAAACAGCGTAATGTGACGGCATACTAAGTCACGTGACAACGATGTAATGTGGTGGCATACCAAGTCATGTGACAGATGATTCCAAAGCGTTCAGGCCACGTGACAAGTAAGCTGTTTAGAAAAAAAATCTTGACATATGTACACTACATTTCGGTTTTAAAAACATACCAAAATCCCCACCCCCTAATCCATGAAGGTGTAGTTGAAATCACAGCGGTGGCATCACTGGCTGTCCTCAATGTGGTGGCAGTATTCCCGACTATATTCGCAGCAAAATTTTGAGTAACCGTTCGCCGTACAGCACTCCAGGTGGTGTCATAGCATTTCTCTTTGCTGCATATAGCATACGTGTTTTAGACAAGCTCGAGGCTAGCTCGCGACAGGGATTCGGATCGATGACATATACACCTTCAATCGCATGCTTTAAGGCGCATTTGAGGTGTTGAACATTGTAGCGCTGGCAGACGACGGACGAAGAGAGGACGAGACACGTACACAGTGCGCTTCTCTTCGCCCGTCGTCTGCCAGCGCTGAATGTTCAGAATGTCAAACGCTTCTCTTCGCCCGTCGTCTGCCAGCGCTGAATGTTCAGAATGTCAAACCAACTTGCCCAGCAACACACCCTGCTCAAGTTGAGGGGCTTCGTTTATAGTACTGAATGAGCACTCTGCCCAGGGTAGGAAAACCTTGAAAACCTTTGAATGTGAAAAAGTTGTTTTCAAGGGCCTTGAGAGTCGTTGAATTTCTGTGGGTCCTTGAAAACTTGAAAAACCTTGAATGTAACCATATTTAATGGTGTATCATTTCTACCTTAATTATACATGTAACCATAAAAAAAGGACCAGAGCAGGAGTGGGTAAGGAAGCAAATGCGAGTTCGCGATATCTGAGCTGAATTCGAGGAGAAAAAGTGGGCATGGACAAGGCATGTAATGCGAAAGAAGATAACCAATGGTCACTCGGGGTAACCGAATAGTTTCCAAGCGGCGGCAAGAGAAGCAGGGTGTGGCAGAGTCATATGGGTGGATGAGAATAAGAAATTTGTGGCGAGAAGGTGGCCGCGGCTGGCACAGGGAAGGGCTAATTAGAGAGATCTGGGATGGGAATTTGTCGTGCATTTGACATAGTTTTGCTTGTGGAAGTCGTCCACGTACGCACGTGAGTCGTAACAGATTGGTGACGACAAAAAAAAAATCCCAGCTGCGAAAGAGCACTTCCATCCATCCTTTTTTAGTGCGTGTGGAAAAATACGTGTTGTGGAGAATTGCACCGCTGGATCCAAACAAGGTGTTGAATCTGTGCCACAGTGACTGAATCGACCAATTGCGACTCAACACCAGAAAATTAATGCACGTGCGTATATGTATCCATACCTTTCATTACGAATATTTATGTGCTTCGTAATTTTCCAGTGATTTCCGGCCACTTGTGAGACGATTCAGAAAACATACCTTTAATAAACGTCTCGCAGGGTACTTATAGGTTTCGTGATCATTGCTACTGCTGCCCTCTAAGCCACTTCAACCGCTATACAAATTGATAATAATAACAATAATAATTGGTTTTTGGGGAAAAAATGGCGCAGTATCTATCTCATATATGGCTGGACACCTGAACCGCGCCGTAAGGTAAGGGATAAAGAAGGGAGTGAAAGAAGAAAGGAAGATAGAGGTGACGTAGTGGAGGGCTCCGGAATAATTTCGACCACCTGGGGATCTTCAACGTGCACTGACATCACACAGCACACGGGCGCCTTAGCGTTTTTCCTCCATAAAAACGCAGCCGCCGCGGTCGGGTTGGAACCCGGGAACTCCGGATCAGTAGCCGAGCGCCCAAACCACTGAGCCACCACGGCGGGTCTATACAAATTGGTCAGAGTCACTATAAGTACTCGGTCTGGGGGCACCCTATAAGCAGTAATGTAAACAAATCCCAAGGGTTATCCAGCGATGCTTCAAACTGCGCTAAAAACAGCAAACTTGCTTGGCCACTCTGGAAGTGATGGCATCACATCCCTAGAGGTTCTGCAAAAATTCGCCTCTACTGGAAAATTGATTATGGACTCCTGAAGATAAGTTCTTCATAGAGAGAAAACTGTTCATTCTGAGCCAAGGGCATGGGAGCATGTTGCAGGGATACAACAATTCATCATGTAAAATTTGAGAGGGCTTCCTTGCGTATCACGGTAAACTTGGCTGTGATGCTGTGGACAGCAGATGACATCCTTTATGCACATCCCAAAGGAATTGTGGCTGTCCGTGTCTTCTGCAAAGTATCATTACCTGTGCTTTTTTTACAAGCCTGAAAGAAGCAGGAGGCAGAAAGTGAAAAGAAGCAGATGTATAAAATGCATTCTCTAGATGAAGAGGTTGATTTTGTGACTAAAATAATTGTTGGAGGCAGCTTTTCTGAGTGCTGTGAATGGGTTTAGCGGTTTATCTAACAAAACAGCAGCTACTAATGACCTGACATAGGTGATAAAGACGAATGGTTTGACGAACACTGTTAAAGAGAAAGCATGATAAAAAAAAAAGGAAGTTGAGCTTTCGTGAAAGCTTTGACTGAAGAGCAACTTAGCTTGTGTGGTTTTGTTACATTCGTGATATGTTGAATAAATTGTTCTGGTAAGCCGCTGTGTTTGTTCATCCTTGAAAAATTTATTGTTGAGTTCTTGAAAGTCCTTGAAAACCCTTGAATTTCTAAGCTCTGAACAAGAATGACTGCTGCTGTTGTTGTGCCCAGTAAACATAGAGTTAACATAGAACTGCAACGACTCCAGAAACCTATAACCAGAAATACCGCAACACCTAATTAAGCCTACTTCATTGTTATGTAATCTAACACTCTTTAACCCGCTTCAGTATTCCGTAATGCGGGGTTTAACACTCGGACGCGACTCAAGGATTATGAGAGACGCCGTAGCGAAGAGCTTGAGGGTTAGTTCAGACTACCTGGGGTTCTTTAATGTCCGCTGACATCGCGTACCACACGGGCGTGTTTGCATTTAGTATTTACACACACAGTGTACGCCACCACGCGCGTGGGATGCCTGGACACGCGCGTTATTGACCGCGCACACACTGCACAGAAATCGTCGCAAGTGTAGTTACAGGCTTGATGAACAGGTCCCCAGTGACACTCCGTACGAGTCGGACCCTATTGGCCGGGCACCGTTCTCGTCGACGAGCGGATAAACATGAGTCCCTTCGCCGCGTTTATCGCAACACACAAGCCATCGTCTGCTTCCATGGCGGCTGCAGCTGCTCGATTTCGGCACCGACAACGGAGGAGGTGAAGTTTTCCTGAACTTTTCCTGAACTAGACCTGCACGTCTACACTTTTTTTTGAAACGAATAGCAGTGATTTATTATTGCAAAAATATAAAAGGGTAAGAAAAAAGTGGTAGGGGTTCGACGTAGTTAAACCGAGCAGACGTCCGAAAGCAGGTGTTCATTCTTCAATTGGAGGGGACACTTAAGCTCTGCCTTAAGGGTATGGCGCGATAACTTTAGTGGGTTAATGCCCATATATGCAGAATTGGTCACACTCTACTTAACATTCATAGATTGCGGCTAGTCTTCATACCACTACCATCGCAGTGGCGCAGCCAACTGCACTGGCGGGTGGCTGTTTCTGTCACAGCCACCGGTATAGGCGTTGCGCGAACCATGTCGCTCTTTCCGAGCAGCTTCCCGCGCTGCTGGCGCGAAGCTCCTCCGAGCTTATCCGAGCTTCATCTCATTGGCTGCGGCCTGCGTGGCGCTTCTCCGATCTTACCCGAGTTTACCCGATCGAGTTACTACCCCGGCTTACCCGATTAAGCTCGGGTAGGTGGCGTACGTCGCTATTGCTAGGCAAAAGCACAAGAAAGAGGGGACGGTTGACAAGATTCTTGGTCGGTGTTGGTGAGCATATTAGTGCTTTCGCACCAAAAGACCTTACCTCCATCGAAATGCGGCCGCCGCGTTTATTACACATCGGCGAACATACATCCGCGTCTTTGCCTTTAACTACGATATCTATCACACAGTTACAACGAGCTCTCCAAATTGGCTCAATTTATGTACAGGACTGGTATAACCAATGACTTAACGAACTTAATCCCGACAAATGCAAACTCGTGTCAATAAACCGCAAACGTAATCACCTTCTGTTCCCTTACGTAGTCTCACACACCGCTAAATTAACCTAGTCTTATAAGCATCTGGACATAACTTTGTCAACTGGTCTAACCTGGAGAGGGTATGTCACTAACGTCATATCAACCGCGAAATGAAGTCTTGGGTTCTTAAAACATTACCTACGCCACGTGCCACCAAACCTAAACTTGCTCATGTGCAAGTCACTTGTCACTTGTCCGATCTAGGCTGAAATATGCCTCTGCCGATTGGAGCCCTATCCAGATATCTCTAACAAATTCCCTAGAATCAGTACATAATCTATCCACTGGATTCAATCATTCATGTCATTCACAGAGTGTCAACATATAATTGTTAAATGCAGCTAGTGCACGGCCTAACAAACCTGGCTTGTCGCCGTCGAATCTCTAGTACATATGTGCCTGTTTCATGTTTTTACAGCTGAATTCATAATCCGCACCGGTCATCCCCTTCAAGTTGCCTGGCCGCGCGAGAACACTGCATACACTTTATACCCCTGTCACACGGGCATTTCGAGGACCCTCGAACCGATAGTCTATCGACTCAAAGGCGATCGAGCGCTGCTACACGGGCAGTTTCAATGGCGATCGAGTCAATAGCCTATCGAGTCAACGGAGTAGCGCAGAACTCCATCGAGATTTCGAGGGCCTTCGAGCGCTGCCCAAAGTTGCTAGCGTTGCTTCGAGCGGCGCCAAGCGCACTTTCGTACACGACATATTCATGGTACAAAATTATGAACATACATTATTCGCATAAAATTTAATGCAAGCAGTCTGTAAAATTATTCTAAAATTATATTAGATTTGTTTTAAGCATATTAAGCGCATTAATTTTGCGTTGCAGTCTTTGCGTTGCTTGCGTACTTAACGTTGACAACATGGCGGCACCCTGCCCGCCCGCTTCACAGCGATAACAGCTTCGTCGCTAATGCCTCAAAGCAATATCGTTTTCTAAGCTGTTGTATTCGCCTTCGATTTGCCCATTCTTACCCTCGCATAAAGTTTCAAGAGACAAATAGCTCTTGTTTTTCAGATATCATAGCAATTTCCCAGGTCTTAAGCCTGACGAGGCAGCGCTCCGACGCAGTTGTACTGGCTTGGTTTTGGCTCGTCTTGTATTAGAGTGGCTACAGCAGTGTCTGCACATGTCCGTCGCGTACGTGCAATTAAAAGGGTTTTGAACGACTCGCGTATGCGTGTATTTCAGCATTTAGTATACATTTATCAAATATTTTTGTTATTTTTGCAAAATCCAAAGTAGCGATTGTGGCGCCACACATCCGTGGCGTAAGACACGAGAACCATTTCAATGGCCATTGAGATTTGCCGTGTAGCAGCGACGAGTTCGATGGCGATTGAGAATCTCGAAGACCCTCGAATCGAGGGTGATTGAAACTGGCCGTGTGACAGGGGTATTAGTTTTCCACATTACTTCCACATTCGGCCTCGGTCCTGGAACGGCCTTCCACACGTCGCCCCTATCACCTGCCCGTCCACATTTTGTACTGAATAGCACCCATAATTCACAGTGAACATGTGTGTACTTAACGAGGTTTACTGCTGTGCTTAATTTGTTTTACTTGTGTTACCCAGCCTTAAGTAATACCCCTATACCGGGGGCCTTAAAGGCAACAAAGTTAATTGAAGTGCAGCCACGAGAAGGGAGTAGATATGTTTTGAACATTCGTGCTGAACGCAATGCACTGATCAGGTTGCTCTTATTAAAGCGTAAATAATATTGTTTCTATTAAAAAACGTATTAGCCGGGATTTCATGTTTGCTCCGTCCTTTTTATGGAAAAATATGAAACAAGCGATGAATTTGAAAGCACCCGGAATCTATTGGACGTTCACTTTCAACAGTGACGTTGTCTTAAAGTTATGTTTTGTTCTGTTTTTAAATAAAATATGCTCAGTTATCACCTGACGCTTTATTAGATTTCTGCTGTTTCTAAGAATTAGCATCGGCATACGTTCTATTCGGTAATTGAAAGAATGAAAGAAAAAAAAGACAAAGAAAAAGAAATAGCTCCGAATGCATTTCTATTCCCTCGACAATCATGCAGTGGGGCTTCGATCACTTTGATCTGCATTGTTTTGCTTCTAATCAAAATCACAACAGTGAGTGCGTGGCAGCAGACTTCGGAGTAAAAGTAATTTGTTATTTTTCAGTTCGCTCACGGCAGAAGTTCACTCTTTCGCGCTCCTTTTTTTTCTGATAGCGGGTTTTTGTAATTCTTGCGCTGCAGCGGAACACTCGGATCGCAACGAAGATTGCCAGTGACCGTGACGCAGCGCCGCTCACTTTTCTATATTTTGTTTGTTTTGACTGCACTAGTCACATCTTATTTTCGCCCACACGCTTACAAGCACACACAAATAAAAAAAAAGATACACTAGCGCTCAGGGCATCAAGAAGGTAGAGGCGGCAGGGTGTGTACATGGGTGGGATTTCTTGCGTAACGGTAGTCTCTGTGTTATGAGACACGTGCGTTACTGGGCGGAAACTACTTGCTCGATCGCAGCGGCATTCGCGCGTGCTGTACCCCGCACACGATCACTCTTTTGTGCGGAAAACCACCGAAGGAATATGGTCGTGTATGTAGTAACCGTCAAGCCAGCCACTGCCTCCTTCCGTCCCAGATTCCAACTTCTGGTCGGTTCCACGCGAGGCGCTTCTTTAGACGGCTCTCCAAGCGTGCCATGTCTGCCGTGATGGCGAGGGGTCAAGTGGGCAGAACTTAGGCGGAACATGGTTACCCCCCTTTTCCTCCTGGGCTTCCTTCTCCTGACGTCCTTCTTCGACGCAGGGTCAAAAGGGGCGCCAAGGCGGAGTCGTACGCGCGCGCCGCACCTGCGTATGGGCGCAGCGGTCGCCCCGAGGCAGACCGGCTTGCCAAGAGGGCTTCAAAGACAAGGCGAAGGTCAGCCCCCCTTCTTTCGGCTAATTGCAGAGATCGAGCTGCGGCGCCCTCGTCTGCTTGCAATGGAACTCCCATATGCACATTCAGAACGTATCTGCATCCCAGTAGGTCGCCATACCTTTACACGAATAGACTCCATCGTACGTTGGTTGCGAGGTCAAACTAGCATCGTGTCTGTAAGTAATAATAATAATAATAATAATAATAATTGGTTTTTGGTGGAAAGGAAATGGCGCGCTGCTCGCTGTTCCGGTAATGCACTGCTGCACGAAACGAAAGAAAAAAAAAGAAGACTGTGAAGGTAGTCCAGAGCGACACCGCGGAACGAATAACTGACAGGCGGGGGAGATGAAACGCACACAGCCCCTTGTACTTCTGCAAGCTGTTGCTCCGTGTAAGGTGAAATTTCAAACCGACGAATCAGTCGGCCAAAAAGCGGTATTCACACGGGGGACCTCGGCGCGGAGGGACGGGGAGACGAGGCGCGCTACGTCACCGGCCGGCCAAACCCCTCCCCCGCTCCCAAATTTAGTATTCACACGGGCAGCGGGGAGCCGCCGCGGGGATCTAGACGCGCGAAGCGGCCGGGCGGCGTGGGAGGGGTTAAAGAAAGGGCCGGACGGCCGGTTTTGCTGTTCTTTGAAGACAGCGAAGGCTAAAAAAAAATAATAAAGATTGAAGGGAGATAAGAGGGAAAAGAAACCGAAAAAGGGAAACAAACAGACAGTTCCCAGCACCGGAGCTGAATACACGTCGAACTTTCTGGCGCTAGAGGATCCAGAGCAGGAAATGGACGTCGCAAAAAGGCGCAAGTACGTGTTGTTGGCGGCTCTACTTGAAACCGAGGATGACGACGATCTTTTCAAGAAAAAGCGGCGGTGCTGGGTGAAGCCATGGATGCAAGAAAAGTCACTTGGTGTGCAGCACAGTCTGTATAACACGCTCCGTGAAGATGACCCGGACGAATACCAGAAACTGCTTCGTGTGCCGCATGAAGTTTTCTTGTGGATGCTGGAACGCATCAGACACCGGATTATTATTATTTTTTTTTTTTTTACAACAAAGCCGCCATCTGGGTTACCATGCTCAAGGAGCGGGCTGTGCTGATCTGAGGAGGGAAAATGCCGACAGTCGAGGGGGGAAAAATTAGACGAAAAAAAAGAGATGCGTGAAAGATAGAAGGGAAGAAACTCTGAGAAGATGCAGACAAACACAAAGACGACGTATGCACAAAACGCATCTTGCTCTAACCAGTTCATAAATTATTGGACTTCAAAAATGTTTTTATTAGTGCACGCATTCCTCTTCGTTCAACGTGCGCAAAATCCACGGCAAGAAGTAATACAGCTCCGTCGACAGCGGAGCGCCACTCACAGCGACCCCAACGCGCGCCCTGCCAAGTGCCGCCTAATCTCCCGGGACGCGGGGACTGAACGTAGCGGCCGAGCGAACGGTCCCCTCCCCCGTCGGCGGCGGCCGCCGGACCAAAACCGGAAACTGCGTCGCCGCGAGCACTCTCGAAGGCGTGACGTGTACGCAGCCGCCGTCAGTTCGGGAGGGATTCCATCCCCGTGTGAAAAGAGCTGCGAGCATACCTGGCAGGTGGCGCCTTCGTTTCTCTTTTTTTTTTTTGCCTATAGCCGCCGCGGTGGCTCAGTGGTTATGGCGCTTGGCTGCTGGCTCGAAGGACACGGGTTCGATCCCGCCCGTGGCGCTCGAATTTCGATGGAGGTGAAATTCTAGAGGCCCGTGTACTGTGCGATGTCAGTGCACGTGAGAGAACCCCAGGTGGTCGAAATCTCCGGAGCCCTTCACTATGGCGTCTCTCATAGTCTGAGTCGCTTGGGGACCTTAAACCCCCATAAACCATCTTTTTTTTTTCCCCCTATTCATCTGACATACGTTTTTTTCTCTGGCAAGCGCCCACGATTGAGCAGTTTTGCTGGGTTGAAAAGGAATTTGGAGCCTCGATAGTGTTCACTGTCCTCGAATGCTCTCACAAGTTTTTTTCCGCGCACTTTTCCTGTGATTATTAGTAGACATTCTCGTGTCTCCTCCTCCTCCTCCTCCTCCTCCTCCTCCTCCTCCTCCTCCTCCTCCTCCTCGTGTGAGGCTGAGTATACAAGGAAGACAAAAACTACTACTTGAGGTGGACATTGCATCTACACGCGCTCCGTCCATGTAACAATGTTTAAACATGAATGGACCACACAAACGCTGTATCATTTGCGCGTCGTATCCTGGTCTGCTGATAATCGTGAAACGGGGTTCGCTCACTTGGAAAATGAACTAGGCTCAAGTGAGCGGCGGATTTATAGGTCGGCCTTGGAGGGGGCGGCCCCATTTGAGCCGTGTATTAGTTGTACTTCGATTTCTTTCGTAAAAAAAATGTGTTCAGCATGGTTTTCCTGCGTAAAATTTCTATTTTGTGGGGAGTCGGGAGGGGTCTCCACCCCATTAAATGCACCCCTGGCTGAAGTAAAAAAGGCTGTAAGGGGGAAAATAAAAATTCCCCGTCACTCTATGCCTCTCTCGGGACGTGGCGATTCACACCTCGTATCGGATCTGCACCACCATGTCTATTTCGCAAATCGTTGCGCAGAAGTGCACTATGCAAAAGCACGTTAAAAACTTACAGCAGACGCGTCTGTGCGGCATCTTTGTTACGGTGATGTAATCGCGCCTCTGTTCTCTTTGTTTCGAGCTTTCGAAAAGCAAATAAAGGCACGAGTGGCATGGAAGTTTAACTAAGCATTACATATCTTTTTTATTATCTGCTTAAGAGTACGTTTTTCCACGCGTATTCTCATACGGATTGCGCACGTGTGCCTACGTGCAAGTCTCCGTACGTAGGCGGAAGAAGAGGCCCGTACTGGAGCAGGAAAACGGGGCGGAGCAGCGACCTCGCCCAAGATAAAAACAAAAAGAAGAAAAAAGAGAAAAGAGTGAATAAAAGATAAAGCCAGAAAAGCGGGTCTAGCCGCCTAATTCCTGTCTCCCGTGGCGGAGTCGCCCGTATGGACGGCGACGCGTGCATAGCCGCTGCATTCGGCGTCCCGCCGCACGCTCACATGCTTGGGCGATAGGCATGCACCGGCGCTCCCGCTTGCTATGGCAAGTCTGGCGGAGAAATTCCGGTCAGATCACCCTAGCGTGACCAATGAATTCGCTGGCATGTGTGCGTGTGTGTGCGCGTGTGCGTGCTTGTATAATGTATACGTACGCGCGTGGAGCATTTTACTTTACGATGCTTTAGCTTTCTCCGCGGCGTCGAAATACGGAACGGAGACGTTTCGGCGCGCCATTTGTGGCCCCCCTGTTTCGGGAGGGATGAGCGCGTTGGCCGGTGACGTTGCATTGGTACGTGCGGCGCCAGTTACCTTATCGAGGAGGGGTTTGCAGGGCTACCTGCCCGACCAAAACGCGCCTGTGATCCCTGCGCTTGCAGCACCACCTTTCCTAAAGTAGGAATTTCAGTGGGTTTCACTGTAACTTCGCTGGGTTCCACTGGAATGCAAGGAAGAGACGGAACGGTGTCCTTTAAACACCGTTCGTTAATTTTTTTATTTCACAGTGGTGCCCGTTGCTGGTATACGTTCGACGGAAATCACGTGGTCCGGTGTCCACACAGCTGCGCACCGGAAGCGCGAAGTTTCGCGCGGCGGCCACCACGGGCGCGCTAGTGTCGCGTGAGTGTAAGCCTCGTGACACCAGCGTCACAAGTGGGTTATAGCGTTATTTCTCTTCGTCGGTCGCATGGGAGGGGGTAATGTATTGACGTTGCTGTTATGTGTAACGCTTGCGACCGAGAGCACAAACGGTTAATCCGCGTGGACCCGGAATGGCGCGCCGCAGACGTGGCGAGGAAATGGGAGTTGCGAGCTACACAGAACGGTGATCGACGACGAGCCGAAGCGGAGATGAAGCGACGCAGTGCGTGACGACCTCTACACCTCACAAAAGACGCATTGCAGACGCGCGGGCTTAATCTATAGTATATTGGTGAGGTTCGTGCATGCAGTACGCAGCGACCGTAAATGATGACAGTGCTTTTTTTCCACGAAAGAGGATGGAGGGAAAGCGATTGTCAACTGTCACACCTGTTCAACGGTGTTCTTTAGAAGCCAACTATAGTGGGCGTGTTGACGAGCTGTTAAACAAGTGCACAAGAAGCACACTTCACGTATTAAACATAAGAGCTTATAACAAAACAGTGCACCAATCAGGACAGAGGAAGATGCAGACGAGATGGATGCCGCTTCTGCTCGGTCTGATCTAATGGCTTTTTTCATTGCTTTGTCGGAAGTAAAATCCAACTGTTCCAAATATAACAAAGTGGATAGACGAGCGATCTAGGGACAATTGTCCAAATTTATCCCTAATATAGTACACCTTTGGAGTACCTCAGATACTTAAGCATATGCGCTAGACATCTGCCTCTACGGACTGCGCATGTTTAGTGTGTACGAGCTCTTACTGAAAAGAGTATTTTAAACGTTGTTTGACAATGCGACATTGGTAGCGAGGCGCTATTCAAAAGGTACATAAAATATATTGCAAGCCTTTTTGGGACGTCGTCTAATCTCGTCCGACACCTATTTATTCCGTTCAGTCAAGGCGAGAACCCTTTAACTATATGCAGCCATAGTTTTATTTCCCTAAGAGCAACAATGTAAAAATATATTACACAATGTTGAGGGCGCATGCGGGCCTTACAAAGGGTGGGGGGATTCATCAAGGAAAACAAGTAAACATAAAATACAAATGACTGAAAACAGGAATAAGCAAGCTAAGAAGCCAAGTACAAATTAATACGAGAAAGGTAAAAGAAATGGCTGTGTACAGGATAACAAAAATTGCACGTATAGGAAGATAGGCAAATAAAGTAGTTGATACTTCAGTAGTTGATGCTGTCTGGTACTTTGACCACACAGTGAAAAATTATTTTCCAAAGACCTTTCTCAAGGCATTGTTCATCGTATAATCTCCGAAAGGTTGAAAGAAAAACTGAGAGCAGGAAAAATATGCTAGCCTTTGTCTTTTAAACAGAGAGGGTGAAACCATTTAATGTAAAGCAGAGATTTTAGCCGGCATGAAAGATTTGTTAACATGCTACTCTATGTGAGGAAAGGAATAGGCATAAAAAGAAGGAAAAAGAGAGGAGCACAAGATTATATAAGGTTAAAAAGTAAAATAAGAAAAAGAACAAAAGTAATGAAAAGAATAAACACTAATGGGCATTGCATTTTGGCTGAGGATCATCAAGGAGTAAAGCTACCAGATGTTAAATGGTGAAGTGCAGTGTCCCACAAAGGGGCTGACAAAGTTTAATGCATGAAGAGTGCATAATGGTGAGGTCTACGGAGGTATTAGAGTTTTTCGACTAGACAAATGTCGCCTAAATAGGCAAATGAAAAGTTGATTGCATGTTTCTGCTGCGTAAAGCTGGTTGTGGGACCTAACACAGAGTCCAATGGTAAAGGTACTTGCGTGAGCGACTCCATACAATGTTCACAGTAAGCTCGCTCGTCGGCATACGCTGGGCATTCAAACATAATATGTTGTATTGTTTTTACTGAGTCGCAGTTGTCGCAACACGGATTGCTCACTTGTCGTAAACAGCACCGCAAGCTGTTTGTAAACGCGGCGTTCAGACAGAGACGATAATAAACAGTTTCCGGATGGCATGGAAGACTGAACGGTAGTATAGATTACATTTGAGACGTTGGTCGCATTAATTAAGGAATGGGTAATGATGTGACGGCGCGCTCCAGAGCCGATTCTTTTCTTCATAGACATATCTTTTAGGCAGCTGAGACGCATACGATTTCGTGAAGAAAATCCTCTTGCAGTTCTCATGCCGTAGGCCTTTGCGAGTCACTTCATCTGCTTTTACGTTGCCTAGAATGCTACAGTGAACTGGTATCCACTGAAATGCTATACAGCGGCCTGCGCAGTAGCCAAGTGATGCAGGTATGCAATGTCGAGAGAAAGTGGCAGGTGACTGGTTTTCTTCAACAGGTTGAAGAGCGTGTGTAGCGTGCTTTGGAGTCCGTTAAAAACACCCATCGGCCAGGTGTTCGGCGCAGGATATTGGAGACAGCTTCTTTTGCGGTGGAGCTCATATCTTGTTTTTTAACTCGTGATTTTCTTCTTCATATTATACCGCATAATAGCCAATATTTTATAGCAACTTGAAATCTTTTCACATGTGTATAAATCCCGGTTTTAATTAGTTTTGTATATGATCTGCATTTTCCAAATTGCTTTCTCATTTTAATTCGACTTCTCTTCGTAGTTTCTTCCTGTAGCTGGAGGATATTGATCTCTTTTTATTAGTATTCTATTGTGTGTTGTCATTTTAGTTAGTTCCTGAAGCCCTTCATTATAACTGGCATTATTATGAGTGCTTTTTAATATACGTTGTTTATTGATTAGCTAAAGCAGATTTTTTTTTATTCAGAGAACATTAGCATGTATCTCACTCCAGGCAGGCGGGCAGAGATGAATTGATAACTGTAAATAAAAAATAAATAAGAACTGAAGTTTGGAATGTTGAAATGTCCGAAAATTGTTACAGAATCTACCTGCGCATAGTTTATTCTTAAAATTTCCATGCTTCCGGTCAATAAGACTTAGTAAAAATAATTTCTGCTCACAAATAGCATAAAGTGTCTTCTAAACATGATGTAGCCTCCATCACAGGACTGCTGCCTACAGAATACTAAAGAGCAGCCTTTTCCGATACGAATTACCGCCCGCAGAGTCTAAATTATTAGATTCTGCCTTTGTTTAATATATTATAACAGGAGGCGAAAACAATATCCGGAAGCCTTAATTTGAACGGCGTTTAAGAATAAATGTGTTGAATAACGGCATTTTCTTACCCTGATTTCTGTTCTACACAATGGTTTAGTGACACTAAAATTGCTACCCATGCTCTTTTTACAGCTGTACAGCGTTAAAGACGTACAGCTGTTTTTTGTATACGTGAACAGTATATGGGTTTTTTCTTGCGTATTTGTATACAGATGTTCTCTTGCGTGTCTATTGCAAGTGCATTGCAAGGGCTAATTGGTATCGCAAAAACCACCCGGTGCTTGCTCTGCACGCTGATATATGATACATGGAACAATAGCACCTTGCTCAACTTGCACATCTTGCTCAACTTTATCTAAAATCAAGGAATAAAAAAATACTTTTTGGTTAAATCAAGGAGTAGCGACCAGAGATGACGTAATAACGAGAACACGATATATATGAAGAGAAATGGCATGGCCATCTGGATAACCCAAAAAGGTATCCCGATAAACATTAACAAGCATGCTATCGTCGGCATCTATTTACCTCACTAACGAGGCGAAGACTTTTGAAGGTAATTAGGATACCACGGACCAGCGGTGGTATCTCGGCAAATGAGATAAACGCCTGTGGAAGTCACGAAGTCAGCGATATTTTATACCGGCAATTCGTTCGCTTGCTGTGAGAACTCAGGGAGGCAGACGCGCAGTGTGCCTGTGGGAAACGTTTCTGGCAGCCAAGTTCTCGCGCGTGCATCGCTCCGTTGCGTGCGCCGGAGCGCATCGGCCGACGTAATGGCGGCCATTCGTTCTTGGCAGCCATTGTCTTCGACGCGCGCGCATACCCCAAAGCGGGCGCTGCTGCTCTTTAATGTAGATGAGTTTTCACAGCATTTCCGCCCTTAGGGGTCGACGTGACTGCTCAGTTCGCCGGCATGCTTGAATGATTTTTTTTGTGTGTGTGAGCAGCATTTTGTCTCTTAATTACTTTATCAATGCGAGAACTTTTTTAGCAGTATTGGTGGTTTACTGAAAGAAGAACAAAAATGTTTGGTTTGGTTCATGAGGGTTTAACGTCCCAAAGCGACTCAGGCTACGAGGGACGCCATAGTGCAGAACTCCGGAAGTTTCGATTACATGGGGTTCTTTAACGTGCACTGACATCGCACAGCACACGGGCCTGTAGAATTTGTTGTTGTTGTTGTTGGCTATTTATTAATAAGATAACAATGGAAGGAAAAGATGTTGCTAGCCGCGGCATCTGCCCTCGAAACCTGAAGCACCTGAGCTGCGACTAGCGGGAATAAAAGGACAGGGAGAGGGAAAGAAAGGGGGGGAGCGATAGTGAGCAGTGATAAGGGTAGGGGGTAATATACACCACGTACAAATAAATAATATGGAAATAAATGTGGGATGCTGCGCCGCGCATTATAGGAGTACTTCTATGCAGGGGCGTGCAACTTGCTTGGTGGGGGGGGGGGGGGGGGGGGGGGCGGTGGAACTGCCAATCGCGACCCACGCGATGTCTTCCACGCCGGCACAGATGGGTTGCCCTGCGCCAGGCCGAACGTGGCGCGCGACCATTGTCTGCGTGTCGGGCTCTAGAATTTCGCCTCCATCGAAATTCGTCAATCGGGGTGAGCCACCTAGATCGCACAAGACCCAGCGGTGGCAGCACCTGCCATCGCAGTGCAGTGGCGCACCGCTTAACCGCTGCACCATTATGCCAGGAGTGTTATGAGGACTCCCAAGGATCTATGATAGTTAAGTAGAGAAACACCTGCTCTGCATATACGGGCATTAATTCATTAGCTATACGCTTAAAGGCGGAGCTGAAATGTACTCTCTAATGTTTTGCTTTGCCAGTTAAAAAAAATAAATTTTCAGTGCTCGCCCTTGTTGGGTAAGACGCAGAAATCAGCAAAATCTGTTTGTCGCTGCCGTTGTTGTTTTTGCTATTTCTTTTCTTTGGGCAACTCGAGAGTCAATTGTTGAAACACGATAGGCAACGGCATGATCGTTGTGCAACGTCACTGGGATTCAGAAGAAATATTCTCCCACCCAGTCAATCTGGCAAGCCCAGGGTGCAGACTAACAAGTCTTTAGTCGTAGAACTGCCGCAAACCCCGACTGGCCAAACAATTGGCCATTTGAGGAAATCTGTAAGTCAGCTTCTCTGAAACGCTCGTTTTCTAGCCAAAAGTCGTACCCAGACGACACTTTCACGTTCTTAGAAAGGAAAAGAGGCAAGCTCCTCCTACTGCGTAAACTCAGGATGCTCGCCAGTTGACTTGACGGTGGCTTGGAGTGCGGCTTGGAGAGCGGCTTGGAGAGCGGCTTTGAGAGCGGTTTGGGCATGGCGGCACTGCTGGGATGATGACCAGTAACCCTCTCGTTTTCTTCGTTCAGGTAAGAAAGCGTTTCGACAAATGTTTTCGAAGTAATGACATCTTCCTGTTGGTGCTGCCATGCCCACGGCAAAGGTGTTTTACCATTTTTGAATATCTCGCCAGCTTAAAGTGTTTGCTGTTGTTCGCCGGTGACGTGGAATTGAACCCAGGCCCTTCTTTGCAAGAAGTGTTGAGTGAATTGCGCAAGATTGCTGCTGTTAATGAGATCAAAAACGAAAACAAGGCTACTAATGAGTCATTACCCTACTGAAAAATGTATATAGGTTTGAACGTGTCAGCAAATAGGATTATGGCACATTTGGTTTGGCTTTATAGGATGGACGTCGCAAAGCGGCTCAGTCTATGAGGGACGCCGTAGTGGAGGGCTCCGGATAATTTCGACCACCTGGGGGTCTTAACGGGCACTAAAAATGCACAGTACACGGAATTTTGACATTTTTCCTCCATCGAAGTGCCACCGTAGTGGGCGGGTTCGAACCCACTACTTGCATGCACTGTGTGATGTAAGTGCACGGTAATTAACCACGGGTAATGGTAGTTATACGGAGCTCTCCACTAAGGAGTCACTCAGAGGATGAATCGCTTTGGAAGCTTCATCCTGTAATGTTAAACGAAATGTGCCATAATCCTATTTGTCTCCTATTCAAACCTGTACACATTTTTCAATAGGGTAGAAGCAATCCACGCTAAACTGGACACGTTATCCCTTCTAGAATCGAGAATTGCTGGCGTCGAAGAAAAGGTTTCGTGCTTAGAAAGCAGCAAGAACAAATTACTACTTCAAATTGATGACCTAGACAACAGGAGTAGGAGGTCCAATGTAATTGTCTACGGGATAAAATAATCAAAAGAAGAAACTAAACAAGACCTTGAGACTGAAGTAATTGAGGGCGTTATAGCTACCACCCTTGGCGTAGCAATCTCGAGAGTTGAAAGAATTCATCGCCTAGGCGCAGCAAAGGCCAACAAAACCCGACCTGTCATTCTAAAGTTATGATTTTCGACATAAAGCAAAAATCTTCCAAAACTGCCACAAATTGAAGGACTCTGAAATATCATTTAGCGAAGTCTTCTCATCGCGACTTCGTAACAACCGAAAAAAGCTTTGGGACAGCTGTAAGCCGAACAAGGATAAATGTGACAAAGTTTCTTTGGTCTTTGATAAGATTAAAGTTAACGATGTGCTGTATATCTGGGACGTTGATAAGGAAACCAAAGTAGCTGTAGGAAAGAAACGTGTAACACGAAGCAAAAAAAAAAAGCTGAACAAACACGACACGCTCTACTTCTTAACAATAGCCAACATAAATGCCAGAAGCGTTGTGAATAGAACAACTGAACTTGAAGCCTTTATAATCGAACATAACCCTGACGTTAATACCATAACAGAAACCTGGCTCTGTCACAGCATATCAGATGCGGATATTTCTCTGCCTGTCTTCACCGTGATGCGTAAGGACCGAGGTACACGTGGCGGTGGAGCGGCAATCGTGATCAAAGATAGCATACACGCAGCGACCATGCCAGCTATCGATGACGTTGAAGCGATTTGGTGGAAAATCACCATGGGTCAATGCTTACTTCACTTAGGCACCATGTACCGGCCACCTGACGATACCGACGAAACGTTGTGTCTGATGGAAGATTACATGCAACATCACTTAAGCAAGTAAAAAAAGTTGTTCTTACAGGCGATTTTAACCTCCCTTGCATCAATTGGGACACCCTCCACCATGGTAACACAAACATACTTAGCGCAAAAGCACTGCTTGATATCTCTTTTAACTCCGGTCTCATTCAAGTAATCCGCGACCCAACGCGCGCTACGAAAACAAGTACTAGTACTCTTGATCTTACGTTTATTAGTGACATAGTTCAGTTTACAAATTATTCATATGAGGTAGTAGATGGTCATTCAGATCACAGAGCTGCATTATGTGTCCTCCCATTAAGAACACCGACTTCTGTTCAAAGACAGAAAGCATGGATTTTTGACTTGTCCAAAGCGGATGACACCAGCATTCTTGATCATTTGGAACTGTCATACTAAAGTTTTTGTTCGAGTTCTCAAGTTCCCACAGTGTCTGTCAACCAGTTATATCTATCTTTTGTAACTATCGTGCAAAAATGCTTATCTAAGTATATACCACAGAACACCAAGCCAGTGCATCGTACAAACCCATGGATAAGAAGAGGGATTATACATCTTAAGCGCAAAATTGCTCGATTAAGAAAGCTGAAACGCAGACTTCACTTGTCAAGTTACGCTGTGAAAATACGCAGCCATTCAAGACACTCAAACAAGCTGTGAAAGCGGCCAAGCAGGAATGTATGAACGTCACATTAACTAATTTTATCAAGACCGCTCCTCATAAATTCTGGTGGTACATGACCTCAAAGACTAGATAGAGCAAACCCCACCAGAAAGGAGAACTAATCACAGCTACTTCCTTTAACAATTACTTGAAATCTGTGTTTACACTTGATGATGGTACCATCCATGCGATAGAACCCCAGATTAATGGCAACAACAATACACTCGAGGAAATAACAATAACTGAAGAAGGAATTTGCCTTACTTCTCAGTATTGACACGAAGAAATCGGCAGGTCCAGACACTATACCGAATGCATTCCTGAAACGTTACGCTGAATGAATTTCCAAATACCTGCCGGTTTTTATATAAGAAATCAATAGAAATTGCGGAACTGCCAGAAATGTGGAAAATAGCTAAGGTAATTCCGATACATAAATCAGGAGACCCAGCCAATGTTTCCAGCTACCGACCTATTTCTCTTACATGTACGGCCTGTGAAATCCTCAAACATTTAATTTTGAAGCAGATTACAACGTTTGTTGAAGACCGCAAATTAATTATTCCCAATCAACATGGCTTCCGAAAAGGTTTGTCTACGACGACACCATTACTAGAAACGGTCCATGACTTAGCTATGACAATCGATAAATGAGGGCAGACAGATATGGTATTCCTTGATTTGTTAAAAGCCTTCGACCGGGTATCTCATTCTATACTTCACTATAAGCTACTCCACTTTCTTGGTAATGGGACAGTAACTAATTGGTTAAAAGCCTATTTGAACGGTCGACACCTGTTTGCTTACTTTGAAAACAGCGAGTCGGACTTGGCAGAAGTATTATCTGGCGTACCACAGGAGTCAGTGCTTGCACCAAATTCTTTTCCTTCTTTTTGCTAATCATTTGAGCAAGAATATCGACGCAACAGTACGTATGTTCGCGGACGACTGCGTAATTTACAAAGAAATCAATAGCACTGCTGACCAAATAGCCCTAAACAACTCACTGCACTACGTATCGAAATGGTGTGACGACGGCCAGATGGCCCTCAACCTGGAAAAAACTGTCTGCATGACAATCACTAGAAAGAAACAGCCATTAAATTACAATTATGAAATCGAACACAAGACACTCACAAAGGTAGAGAAGTTCAAGTATCTTGGCGTTATTATCGCCTCGGACCTACGATGGAAGGAGCACGTGACACATCATCACAAAGGCGCATTCTGCTCTTTACACGATAAGACGTTCCCTTCCTCTTGCTTCACAGGAAACCAAACTTCTGGCGTACATTTCACTTGTTATTTCTATGATTGAATAAAGTAATATTACCTGGCTGGCCCTACACTAAACAATATATTGATAGATTAGAAAGTGTCCCGTGAAAAGCTGTCCGATTTATTCTCAACACATACAGTCGTCATGAATCCCTCACACTACTTCTGCAAAAGGCCGGCCTCTCTACAATCCACGCACGAGCCAGACTGTTGCGACTTAAGTTTCTGTTCCTCCTTTTGAATGATGGCACAAAACTTGATAAGACTAGACATCTGCTTGAGCCTAACACGCGTGCCACAAGAACAAAACATGAAAAACGTCTACCCGAATACAGATACCGTAGTGATGCATTCAATTTTGCTTTTTCCCACATGTGATTCCTGGGCGGAATATGTTGCCTCCTGAAATTGTGAACCAGATGTGCCCTGAAGCATTTGTATCTAAGCTAAACAACCATTTTGGAAATTATTAACACTGTCACCATGTGCGATTTACATGTACCTTTTTGTAAACTGAAGAAGTTCTTTCTCTGTTGTTTTTCTTTTTTCTGCACTTTTCCATATGTATGTGAACCCGATCCTGTTACTGCCTCAAAGTGAGGCCAACAGTATGTAATAAATAAATAAATAGGATGCGATGGTGCAATGTAAAATAGGGTTTGAAACAGTAGGAGAGGGTTGTCCGGTGGCTCCTTCATTTTGCGCTCTTGAAGGCAGCGGGCGACCATCTGGAGTTTGCGCTGATTAAAGAGGCAGGTAGTAGTGGAGGTTTTTTTTGAAGCGAAAAGCTTCACTACGCTAGTCAACACCGCGCTTCGCGCGAGCCGGCGTATGTCGGAGCACGAGTGACGTCACGCACGCCGCAGGTGGCCGCCGCCGACTCCGTCGCCTTTTCTCTCTCTATCGCTCCCCAGTCACACCGAGCCACAGGCGTTCCGCCACTGCGCAGCGCCGCGCCTTTCCTCAAAATGCAACTCTCAGTTTTCTCTTCCTTCTTTCCCTCCCTCCTTTATCCCTTCCTTTACGGCACGGTTCGGGTGTCCACCGAGATATGTGAGACGGTTACTGTGCCATTTCCTTTCCTCAAATACCAAACAAAACAAGTGAGCCGACGGCGTACATAGAATTCAATTGCGCTGACAACTTTGACGGACATCGCACAGCACACGGGCGCCTTAGCGTTTTTCCTCCATAAAAACGGAACCCGACCGCGGCGGCTGCGTTTTTATGGAGGAAAAACGCTAAGGCGCCCGTGTGCTGTGCGATGTCAGTGCGCGTTAAAGATCCCCAGGTGGTCGAAATTATTCCGGAGCCCTCCACTACGGGACCTCATTCTTCCTTTCTTCTTTCACTCCCTCCTTTATCCCTTCCCTTACGGCGCGGTTCAGGTGTCCAACGATATATGAGACAGGTACTGCGCCATTTCCTTTCCCACAAAAGCCAATTATTATTATTATTATTTGACAACTTTGCAAAGGCTGTTCATTTTCACGAAAGGAAAGGCGCACAACCGGCTCCGTGGGTCAGTGGAGGCCTCAGTCTCGCTTTCATGTACATGGCGTTGGTGTCAAAAGCCTGCTTCGATTGCGTTCCGCACACTGGATAGGCAGCGCGCCCTCCCTGCCACCCTGGGAGGTCGCGTGCAGTTAATGGTTGATCGTGAGAGATTGATCGCCAAATGAACGCTGCGGCCTAGGTATTGCTGCAGTGCCGCATGTCAGCCACAACGCTGTCAGCGCTAATTCATTCATTCCACGTCTCTCTCGCCACGAATGGGGCGTCCACATATCCAGGGAGCCAGTTATGCGCCCTTTCTTTGCTCAAAGCCATCGCCGTCTAAAACATTGTCAACGCCAACGCCAATGAACACAGTGAACGCCCATATCTTTCGCTTTGTATATCCTGGATTAGATGAGCTAATCCACATTAATTTTTTTTTCTAAAAACAGTGCAAAATATTAGGAGAACATGTTGCCTGCCGCTGCAATTGCTATCTGATGTCTTATGCACCCGAGCTACGGCCGGCGGAGATAAAAAAAAATTAGGAGGACACAAAAATTCTAAAGTGTGTTCGGCGAAAGCCTGTGGCCACTCCACTGCCTATTTCCATGACTGTGCATAGCGCCCACAGTCGAATGGCCAGGCCTCTCTCGCCTTAGTCCCGGGAGAAGCCTCGAGCTGCCGTTGACGCATATTCGTTCATTGATCTTCCGCCGTTTGGTGTTGGGGGAATCCGCCTTCCTGCGCTTGTCCGAACCGCTTGGTGCGGAATCACTGGGCCGCTTGGAACCAATGCGACTCACTCACTCGACTGCAATGACACGTCTGGCGAAGGAGCGCCGTGACAGCGCGTACTGGCTCCGCCTGCCGGTGCATGTGACGTCACTGCTGCTATGTGCAGCTGCGCATGCGCTTCGGTGCCTACACCTCTCACCGAGGTTCGAGGAGGGTTCGATACCGGCCGCGGCGCTCGCATTTCGATGGAAGCGAAAGGCTAGAGGCCCATGTACTGTGTTATGTCAGTGCACGTTAAAGAATCCCAGGTGGTCGAAATTTCCGGAGCCCTTCACTACGGTGCCCCCATAGCCTGAGTCGCTTTGGGACGTTAAATCCCCATAAACAACTAAACATCCGAGTGGACACCCTTGCATTCTTTGTGGAAACGAAAAAAGACAAGTGTCCCCTTGCACATGAGCGGCGCGAACTTTTTAAAGCGAAAGCTTTACTACGCCAGCTAGCTCGGCTCGTCGCGTGGTCGCGTGGTCGCACTTCAGCCGTATGCCCGCGGCCGACGAACGGCCTTAAGCCGCCGTTGCCTAGCAACGCCGCAGCCGCGCTCCAACAGATGGCGCCGCCGTCGACGCCGCTGCCGTCGCCGCTCGCTCCACCAGATGTGCTCCGCTGGGGTAGAGGGAGAGGAGGCGTCGCCTCACAGGATATAGGCAACGGCGGCTTAAGGCCGTTCGTCGGCCGCGGGCATACGGCTGAAGTGCGACCACGCGACGAGCCGAGCTGGCTGGCGTAGTAAAGCTTTCACTTTAAAAAGTTCGCGCCGCTCATGTGCAAGGGGACACTTGTCTTTTTTCGTTTCAACAAAGAATGCAAGAGTGTCCACTCGGATGTTTAGTTGTTTATGGGGATTTAGCGTCCCAAAGCGACTCAGGCTATGGGGGCACCGTAGTGAAGGGCTCCGGAAATTTCGACCACCTGGGATTCTTTAACGTGCACTGACATCACACAGTACATGGGCCTCTAGTCTTTCGCTTCCATCGAAATGCGACCGCCGCGGCCGGTATCGAACCCGCGCCTTTTCGGTCAGCAGCCGAGCGCCATAACCAGAGACACATAGGCGATCCACTCAGATGTGAGACAATTACTTCCCCGCATCCTTTTCTCAGAAGCTAAAAAACGCCTGGAAATGAGTTTTATTGGGAAACAAGCTCTGCGGAGAAATTGACCGATAGACTTCCGTAAATGTTTAAATTCTGACTTCACGTGCCCCGTGACGTCATACGCAGTGTGACGAAACTAAACCGGATGGGACTTCGCTGACCAGTGCTAATATGTCCCAGAAGCACCGCTCGCCATAAGATAGAGTTATAGCATATCGTTACCGTGTTTACGTTACCGTTTACCGGGCCCGGCAAGCGACGTCTGCGCATGCGCCGACACTTACCGGTCCGCAAACACTTTACGGAATCCCTTTTAGCGTTGCGGAGAGTTCGCTTGTAAACAAACATGGCGGCGCCCTGCACGGCCGCTTCGGACCAAATACAGCACCGCCGCCGCGTTCTTCGGCGCCATTTCTCGCTATACATGAAGGCATTCGCTTTTAATTTGCAAACTCTCACTCATACGTTGAGGTTTGAGTAACAACTAGGCCATGTTTTTGAGATTACTTGCCGATTTTTGAGCAGTTAAGCCTGACCATATGTCGTGTACATAGCCAAATAGCAACGACCACACTGCAGCTCTTCAGTTTCGTGCCCGATTTAACATTTTTCTATATTTTCATTATTTTTTTTCCTCGAAAAAAAAAGAGTGGTAATTCTTTTGCTATATTCATCAGTAATTTTAGAAAATAAAAAAGTTTCTCCGGCCCGGTGTTGGCGCGCTTTAACTTACTGCCACTAGATGGCGCCACAGTATTCACATCTAAACACACAAGCGACGTTGCGGCACGGCGAACAGGTGTCGTAGTTGTGCTTTTTTTTTTACAGCGCTCGCAACGTAACGTGTGCTGTGTATGCAAGCTTACTGAGGTCTACGTAGTGAAATTGTCTACTGGGCAGGGTAGGCAAAGGTGTCTAGCTTCACGGGCACATTTGAAAAGCCGCTGAGGCGGCTGTTAGCTGAAGTGTAGTCGGTACGTTTTTATATGTAGTGAAAAAGATTATTCAATTGTAGCATTTCACTCCATAGAAATGATTGCAATGCATCCATTTTTTTATCATTAAAATCTGGGCATCTGCCATCATCATCACTCGTTTTAGCCCTACGGTAACTTGTTACGGGAGAGACAGTACGCTAAAACGTCTTCTGGCGTGCGCCGCGCTAACCAAAAAATCCGGCGTTCGGTAACACGGTAAACGGTAGCATAAACACGGTAACGATATGCTATAACCCTCTAATAAAAGTGAGGGATTTTACAGCGACAACTCTACGTGACACGTTTGACGAAATCATGTCGGCGTTCTCTCCCACCGCCATCTTCCAGATGGCGCTGTCTCCCCTATATTCCTCTCCCTCATTCCTTCTCACATCCTCACCCTTTTTCTTCGCTGCGCCTGTACAACGCTGGCCTGTCACGCCGGACACCAACGTTTATGAATGGAAGCATGACGAATGCGACCGCGCATCCCGCTGTACGTGACGCACGCCTAATCTGCATTCTTGCCCCCCACTCCCCTTTATTGGTTAATGCACCCGGCTACAGCTTATCCGTGGCGCTACCCTCGGTGCAGCTAACCCATGGTGCTAGTACGGGTACAGCGGCATCAAAGCAATAGGCACCTTACACACCTAACCAAAGTTGCATAGCGCCCAACGTTGCATATTGTTGGGATGGGATAGCGTGGTCGGGCCGGAGAAGGGACGAGGAGCATCGGAGACGTGGTCACGAAGGGAAAAACAAGGAAAACTTTATACAGAAACTATTTACACATTGTACAGGTGAGAGCAACTGAGCCTCTCAGTAAAGGGGGCTCTTAGCGCTCGGGAGTCTCTCCCAGCAAAGGGTCTCTCTCAGATCCCTGGCTGGAAAATACAGCTCGAAGAATGATGTCCAATCAAACGTGCAGACGATGACACTGGTGGGACCGCCTACGGGAGGGCGGTCCTGATGTTCTCTCGCAGTTCAGTTGATGGAAAGGGAACAGGACACGGTTACGTTGTCGTCAACACAGCTTCCACGTGGGCGCGCACGTGGGTCCGGACTGCGTCCATGTGGCTCAGGAATGCGCGTGCGTGACACAGGAATGCGGGCCCATGTGGCACAGGAATGTCAGGCTGTCTCCCAGCAGGGGTTGAAAGACCTTGCACTTCGTCGTCTGATGACCGGAACGCGGAACCGTTGTGGAAGGCGCAACCCTCCCCCAATTTTCAACCCCAGCGTGACTAATGGGGATAACACTCGGTTCGTCGACCCGATGGAATGCTCGACCTCGTGGGGACGCCATTGTCGTCGCTGCCTCTGCCCTTTCTTCCGCGGACGCCAGTCTTTGCAGGCACGTTTCTTTGGTTTTCTGGAAATCCTGGTCGGGAAGTCCGCATCTTTATTCATTTGGACTGGAAGGCACGCCAGGCATAACAATATACCGGGTGTTTCAGCGAACACTTTCAAAAATTTTCAGAAGTAGGCTTTTTGGATAAAAATATGGCTTTCGCGGCATAGTATTACTAGTGTTGGCGGGCACCAGAAAACCGGTGAATCGTCTTATGTAATAAGCTGGTTAACTAATATTTAATAATTAACTTTTTATCTAGTAGAGTTAGGCGCCTAGTTGCAATTAGAGATTTGTATCCGGTCGTCAGTAATAGCCATATCAGTTTTTAGAATTTCGAAAATGCGATTACCCTTGGCTTGTGGCTCGACAAAATTAGGCTTTTTCGACTAGTTACGTGCATTGGAGCGGTTGCTTTGCCTGCGTAATTTCGAAAGCGGATGCATTTTCGCACGATGCAGCCAAATCTTGTCGAGCCACAGCGGCGAGCGTAATCGCATTTTCGAAATTCTAAAAACTGATATGGCTATTATTAACGACCGGCTACAAATATCTAATCGCAACCATGCACCAAACTCTACTAGTTAAAAAGTTAATTATTAAAAATTAGTTGACCAGCTTACTGGTTAAGACGATTCGCCGGTTTCCTGGTGTCCGCCAACGCTGGCAATACTATGCTGCAAAAGCCATATTTTTACCCCAAAAAGCTTATTTAAAAAGATTTTTGAAAGTGTTCACTGAAACACCCGGTACGATACAGAACGCAAAAAAGTGAATGATTTTAATTTCTGTCAGCATATTTGCTTTGAATGCTAGCATACTTCAAGTAACGCTCTTCTGCAACATATTTATCAAAGCAAGGCCGAAATATAAGCTGCCAGAGATGCAGAATACCCTTGAAAAGATAAATTTATGCAAAAGTTACCTCTAACGCAAAACAGCCAATAATTTATGTTGTCATAATGCTGCATTCACAGATGGTAGAGCAGTTTTTAATTTTGCACTTGAATTCCCACATGCGCCTGGGTGTTAGCGCATGGTTTTGTAGGCCTTAGACACTTAAATATTATAGAAATCAGCTCTACTATGTAACCTACTGTGTATTTAATTTTTTCTAATGAATCTCGATGTTTTTTAAAACATTTTTTGCGATCAACGAGCCATTAATGATGACCGTCTAGAAATTCATAACTTTTATCTGACGTTTTCAGTGGATGAGAATTAATGGGATGAAGTCAGCCTTTCGAAGCAGCCATTGTCGCTGAAATCCGCATCAACGCAAGCGTAAACGTCTGGCGAATGTTTTGTGTTAAAATAAAGAAAAACGAGTTGTGCAAACTAGGCGAAAGGTTTGCAGAGAATCTCTTACATTTTTTTTTTTTTGTTCGATAGCTTAGAACATGTAATGCGAACTCACGATAACCGATGGTCGCTAAGGGTAACGAAGTGGATTCCGACAGAGGCAACCGTCAGGTCAGGTGGGCGGATGAGATTAGTAAGTTTGCGGGTGTAAGGTGGTCACAGCTGGCCCGGAACAGTGCTGATTGGAGGGATGGGGGAATGGCCTTCGTCGTACATAGGACGTAGTTAGGCTGATGATGGTCATGATGGTGACGATTAGTTTAGAACACCAATCACACGACACCTTACTAATGCGAAAACAACAAAACAGTTTTAACGGAGCTCAGTGTTTACAGAAAGACGTACCTTCGTAAAGCTCCTGACTTGTGTCGTCGCTTGTCCGCCGCTTTAGGCGATGAGGAGTTGTAGAAAGAAGCCATTTAATTGTAACTGGACCCCCTAGGGTTGATCCCCACGAAGATAGGCCGTCGAATCGTCAGATTCCCCTCTGGCGATGTCCCTTCCTTCGGGGCAGTGTACGATGCAGTTTTCTACAACGTTTCGAAAGAAAACAAAAGCATGTATTTTGCTTCTGCAGCAAAGTTACACTAGTTAGGATAATCATTTCATCAAAGGACTACATAAAATCAAATGCTGTTTGCGCTGATACCTGCTGGCTGCGGTCTAATTAGAGGTCGCCTTTCATATCCCTCATGCCTTTAATATAAATTTGTGGGTTTGATTCATCTGGTGTACCGAGAAATAAAGCGATTTCCTCATCGTTGCGCATGACTCTACGGAAGCGAAGTTGTATGCAGTAAATAGTGCAGCGTCCAAAACCGAGATTATTTTGCAATTAAGTGTTGAAAAGAAAGAGAAGAGTAGTTTAATTTTCGTGCTCTATCAAAACGGAACATGTCGCTGCATTTATTGTAAGGCGGTAGTGCTCTGTGCTGTGTTCTTTTTTTATCGTAAATTCAAAGCAGCAGCAGCCGTTGGTATCTACCAGTTTGTTCTAGTAACATTGCTGTATACGACACAAGCTGTTCCTTTTGTACATTTGGGCATCATCACTGATGCTGTGGGCAACGAAGGACTGACTGCGAATGGAAGAGTAGGACGTAAGGACTCCCAATTTTATTTTGCTGTTCATTAGAAAAGTGCTGTCAGAAATACCTTTTCCTGTAAGTATACAAGAAATATAGGGATCGCTCTTTTCTAAACCCGTAACACGGCGGCAACTCTTGACGTCCCAGTGCTTCCTGCTGCAGCTGCGCGAACTTGAGGCTGTGTACCGCAGATATGTCTCTCCACATGCCCCCGTTTGTGCCCCAACCACTACACGTGCGCCGCACCAAGAAGCACGTCGAAGAGAAGCATGCTGAACAGGCCGTTGGTGCTGCGCGACTAAGTGGTCCCACATTTCATCCTTTGGACAGCATTGTCCCCGTACGCTGGAAGCCCCATTGTGTGGGGATTCCTCGAAGTGCGCTCTCTCCCAAAAGTGTGAGAGTTTTCAGCGGGTGGTGCAATTAGCGCGACAGCGCACGCTTGCGATGACGGAGGACGATGACCGCACGTGGTGAGCTCCCTGGGCAGCGGTGGCATCGGCCTCGGGTCTAAGACCACGTTCCTCTTTCTGCTATGTGGAAAGGAGGACTGCACGCATACTTGGGAATTCTTTCTTTCTCTTTTCCTTCCTCTTTCTTTCTCTCTCTTTGCCTTCCTTTTTCTTTCTTTTTTCTTTCTTGCTTTCCTTCCTTCTTTCTTTCTTCCTTCTTTCTTTCTTTCTTTCCTTCCTTCTTTCTTTCTTTCTTTCTTTCTTTCTTTCTTTCTTTCTTTCTTAGAAAAATGCCACTGGACTAACCTGTCCTTCCACTGGTACCACATAGTAACCAAGCACCTGGCTTTGAGAGAGCTCGAAGCAATTTTATCTGAATAATATTCGTTTTATCAACCATTCAATATTAGAGACCACGGATACCGCTTACCGCACTGCGCCAGTGAGCATTACCCTGAGGGCGCTAGATGGCGCCATGTGCCCGCCAGCTGAGCGTTGCAGTGGCAGCGTGGTAGCGGTGGCGGTAAGCGTTATGCTAAAGGTTTCTATTGTTTTCTGGGGTTATGTTGGCGTCAGATCTTATAGCTGGGAAGCATTTGAGGAAATGTGACGGAGACGACATTGAGGCCACACTCTTGTAACCTTCCAGGGACAGAGAGCAATGGTTTGCTGCACATTTGGCCTTGAAGGTTTCGTTCAATACCGCGTGGACAATTCGGTCGTTCCAACGACGGTGGTGGCGCCACGCGGCCTCTCCCTGAAGCGGCGAGCCGGTGATCGCTCTGCGCGGCGCGTGCAATCGCAGTGGTTTGGAGCGTAAGATACGCGTTAAAAATGAGCATATTCTGTTATTCTACAATCTGCAAACATTCGAAATAGCAAACATGTTTCTGCCAACACATAAAGAGTTCAAAAAGCAGTGATTGAGTTCATTCTGTAGGTTGGTAACGAGTTTCAGCCCAATGACCCGTCTGTTAATCAGTGACGTACTCTGTTGACGCCACGACACCGTGTCGTCAATGCATTCCTATTCGGAGTTTTGCTCATGCTACCAACGTAGCCTATTGCAGTTGCATGAAAGCAGTGCAGTGCTTAAACATTTAGCTGATATAGAGTATATTTGTTATATTTTAAGGCGGACGTTTGCAGCAGATTTTTCATCACGCTTCAGGCCATTCTGGTCTAAATTAAACACGGCTTTCTGGCCACGACGTGATTGCTAAAGAGCGATATGAACGTCAAGAACTTCACAATTGTACCTTCATACCTCGCATATAATTCGTAAAGTGCATGAATAATTGCAAACTCTTCTTGGCAACTCTCATCTGCTCACTCTATCACAGCGTTTTTCCCCGCTAGTCAAAAACACATTTTGAGCGCGAATTTCGACTGTACTATATAGCTCCAATGACCCCCTGGCTACCGCTTCAAACAACAGCAACATTGCATCATCTATTACCGCGTATGTGACCTACGTACGCTGCAGACGGGCTATTGTCGGATACGATTATATCTTCAGTATAGCTCGGCCCACATTCAGGAGCCCCGAACAGAATTTCTCCGTGAGAAAATGTAGACCACTGGTAAAACTTTTTTTTAACGAAACAAGCTGGCAATCTTCAGTCGAAATTGTAGGCTCAAGGATTTTGATCTTTCTGGCTTGTTTGATGCAGCCCAACATTAAAAAGTTGATTTTGATCTCTGCTATAATTGGTAAGTGCGGTTATATTACGCCGCGGACCGTGGCCAGTGTTGCCAACTGCTGATTTTGGTTTCAACTGTGTCCTTATAAGATCAGCACACAATACACCTAGTATTTATTCGTGTAAGGGCCGCACTCGTGTAGTTTCTTCCTGCTTTCGGGTGAGTGCCGAAAGAACAAGGAAGTGAACGCGCCAAAAATTAGAGTTCAAAGTGTTTGTCGCACTTTACTATGCTGAGCTCGCAAGTTTCAACGCCGACGGAGTTTTTTGCGGAACTTCCGAACGCGCGATTCCATGCTCATATCGATAAAAATTTATTTCGAGCCTGTAATGCAGCCAAACTTAAGCAAATGATTTTACTAATGACCAAGAATCATTTACTGCTGCTTATCTAGACTCTAAAAATCACACGAAAGGTGCCACAACGTCAAGAAGCCGCTTTGCTTCTATAGAGACGCACGCAATGGCATCGGCGCCATCACCGCCTTGTCCGCCATATCGTACTGCCCCCGCGCCACCTATAGGAGCTGGAATGACCGAATAACCATCCCCACTGACGCCTTCAGACGCTAACATATGTTAAAGGAGAAACGAATCCATGCAGATATGTGGCACACAAAATAATGCTTCGCGGGATGCCGGCTTTAAGTCAAAGGTTAACACGAGGGCTTCCTGCCGACAATTATACGGTCAGAACAACCCCTGCCTTACGAAACCTCAAGGAAACATTTACCAGAGAGGTCTGTCGCAAGAGCTTTTCTTTCGTTCAGACCCTCTCTATAGCCGTCAGCACTACTGGCGCAAACATGCTCTGAACAGCATCGGCCTGCAATTGTCGGCAGATGGCTGGAGCCGTTGCGCCATCATATTGGCTTTGCGGAGTCGTTCACGTACGCATCAATTCATGCTTTCTTTTTTTATCTGTGCACTCGTGGACTCTTCCCTTTGTGCGTACGTTCGAGTATGCGTGCCTCCCGGCTACGCTGTCATGCCTGCGTATGGAGACACGCACGAGCCGGGTTGCTGATCGCAGCTAGCAGATCTGAGTGGCCGCAACACGCGAGTGGCGTTATCATCACGCACACCTCGCTGGCGCGCAGCTTGCGTTGTGGTGAAAATACCTGGCAAGGCTGTGAAAGTTGTCCGCTGCGAATGTGGGTTCCTAGCGACAATGGCGCTCTTCGGTATATATATATATATATATATATATATATATATATATATATATATATATATATATATATATATATATATATATATATATATATATATATATATATATATATATATATATATATATAGCAGACGAGGTAAAGGAAATGAGGGACTCGTTTTGACAAACTTATGAAGGGAGCGAACAGTCACCGAAACCAAGGTGCATAGGGGAATGTTTAATTTTTTTTATGTGTAGTGCTAATCAATGGGATAATAATACTTGGCTTAATCTATCGCTTAAAGAAAATTACTTATAAAGCAGCAGAAAAACAACCATGCCGCCGGTGGGATCCGAACCCACGACCTCCGAATATCGCGTCCGGTGCTCTTACCAACTGAGCTACGGCGACGGCTGTCCAATCTGCTGCTCTCGTGGGTGTGTGTGTGTATATATATATATATATATATATATATATATATATATATATATATATATATATATATATATATATATATATATATATATATATATATATATATATATATATATATATACCGAATGCGCACGCTAAACACTGGGCGCAACTGCTGGACAAATAAATGCATTCCCATCGATTGCCCATTGAAACCCCTGTAATGCTGCTGTTGTTGACCTCTGGTCAAGCGGCACATACCCACAATGAGGGATTGGCCAGTGTGCGCTGCAGACTCAAAGAGGAGAGACACATAGACGTTATTAAGTTAGGGGGATCTTCAAATAAGCTTGAGAAGCAAACTGCAGGCAGGAGAGGAGAAAGTGATCAAGTGTTTCAGTTTTACCACGTGAATCACAAAGGTTCTACAGAGAGCACCCCGATCGGCACAAATAAAGATTTATTTGTGGTATTCTGCAACGCAATTGGGTCATGGACACATCGCACTGCAGTGAGCTGCATAGAGGCTGTTCTCTTCTTTGTGTACTACCACTTCTTGTTCTTAGCATCTTCATTTTCTTGAAAGCTTACCTGGATAACGTGGATGCACTATCATTTCTAGATTTCTTGCAGAAGTTATCAACCCTCCCAAGTGATTAATTACGGAAAATGGGTCAGGTCCTTTTGTAGCTAAATCTTGACTCTACACTGCTTTTAGGGCCCCACTTCTGTTCATTCACTGTTCCTGCCAAAAAAATTCCGCATGTCAACGCGGTAGCAATTTCTTGTCCTTTAAAAGAACTCACGTTTGCAATACAAGTAAACGAAAGCACACACTCATTGGAGCCATACCAGAGTTTCTGAAAAATGCGCAGGAGCACATTAAAAAAAAATGATTTTCTGCGTTCATTTTGCGTGTCTTGGCTTGAAATGACTGTGCCGCTTGTAGCAAACATATGGTTTTAAATGTAAGCTACAGCCATTTGTGGCACAATAGTCACCTTCACTGTAAACTAAACCGAACGCAGATAAGATTTATGCGCATATGGCGACATCGTAACCGAGGGAGATACTGTGCAGTATACGTTCTTGTAAGCGTTGGTGCTGTCTATGTGCTATATAGCATAAGGAGCTCGTTGTGGCGAAAAGCCGCCGTGACAGCACCCGGTGTCACACTCGGTCGGTGCGTGTCTTGCTCAGTCTGCGGTAGCCATCGCAATATATGTGGTTACATTAAAGTTATGGGATCATGCATTACACATACATGTTTCAAGACAGTCGTGACATGGCATAACTCATTAATTAATGGGCGGTATTTGGTGTATAGGGGTGCCGTGATGTCGTGTGTGGAAACTGTGTGTGCCTTAGTCATGTGACCAGTCATGACTGATGAGTCATGACGTCACATGGGCCATTAGTGCGGCAATTAATAGAGAGATTTAGCAAAATGGAGACGTACTAGCGGATACGTATACCAGATTATCGGACGCTTGCTGCGCACGCTCAGTGGCTTTGCTAAATCGCTCTGTTACGACGATGGTAACCTATGATGTCATAGATGTTGACGTCATAATGACATAGGCGGCGTCATTACACATGGTATGATGTCATGGCAGGTGTGACATTGTGTATTGCGCACTGACTGGTTGACGCTTGTGACGTCACGCGTGGCGTGCTGTGCGGCGCTCACAACGAGGTACTTACGCTATGGCATTGCCACAGCTAATGGTAATTAGGTATTCTGCAAGTTCCTTAATTGTTATACATGTGAGCTTCTACCTGCATAGGTTGCCCAAATGAGGTCTGCAATGCAGAAGCAAACAAGTTGTAGGGAAGTGCTGACTCAAATGTGCGGAAATATGACATGAAAAGGTGCATTTTTGGATGCACAAAAATATCTGCGAAATATTGCTTTGTCAATGCGATGAAATGGAGCTGTCAGGTGTGAATGCATTATACAGCTGGTTCAGTGGAATTACTTGTAAAGTGCGACACAGCCTGACGCCAAAACGCCACTCGTCAACGGGTAAGGTTCGTTTAGAAACCATGCGAGTCGCAAGCAGGCTTACCGCAGCGACCACGCTAATGACCGCTTAGACTAGCTACTATGACTAAACATTTGAAGTTATCCGAATCCTCGAAATCAGTGTACGTTGTTCAGTATTGCAGCGAGTATTTAACTAGTCTATACCAAATGCAGACGCGTCGTTTCCTGGAGTATGATAAGTACGGAGTGTCTAAGTATGGGTATCATTTTCAGTGACAAGCCAAGCAGTAGCCGCCGGAGGATGTAGAACCGCAACTACGGCACTGCGAAGTCATTTATTCCACACAAACGCGTGGCTCGAACTACGGTACGGCACTCGTCATCTGTCGCCTGCTGCTTTATTCAGAGCACTGCTGAGAGGCGCTAACATGCTTTCAAAGCCTTTTTAGACGATGTGTGGAGGCCCCTGGTCGAAGTGCAGCTGTGGTTGCGTGTATGGGCAGCACACTGACTGCTGTGCGATGTCAGTGCACGTTAAAGATCCCCAGGTGGTCGAAATTATTCCGGAGCTTTCCACTACGGCACCCCCTTTCTTCCTTTCTTCTTTCACTCCCTCCTTTATCCCTTCCCTTACGGCGCGGTTCAGGTGTCCAACGATGTATGAGACAGATACTACACCATTTCCTTTCCCCAAAAACCAAATAAAAAAAAAATGACTGCTCGTGCATCAAGCGTGGTTTTGTGAAAACCGCAGAGAGCAGCAAGAAACAAGGGGGAAGTAATGAGGAAAGATAGAGAAAGAGGTTAACAAGATTGGGATCTTGTTTCGGTAGATTACTAGAATGTTATAGGCACCAGCGACCCCAAGATGATAAGCTGAGACGGAGCGTTCGGCCTGCGCAAGAGGGCACGTTGCCAGATACGTGGGTTCTCGTCGAGCGGCTAGGCCCGCTAAGATTGCGCCATGTTCGACAGCTCGATCGAGGCCATCCCAGTCTCAGAATAGCAGGGTTTTTCCGTCGTATTGTAGCCCGTTTTTGCGCCTACTTAAATCTTACAGTCGCGCTTAGCAGTCTTCGAGCAAATGCAGGTTGGACCTGCGCTAACTTGTAGCGTTGGTTCTATGCGTTAAAAATTTGGACAAAAGCGACGAATGCCAGGACACTGTTACTCCGCTGGAAAAATAAACAACCACGTCGAGTAATTGCGCTGTCATGGAGCACAACAATAAGATGCGCCGTATAGTTTAGAGTGATTACTGCATATCACAACCAAGGAAATTACATGGAGAAGATATGTAGTATTGTTTTACTAAAGCCAAATAAATAACATGCCTTTAATTTCAGTGGACCACTACTTTCTGCACCATTTATCGCGATGGGCTTTCATGATATAAACATATTCTTATTTGTGATATTTTATTCCTGACCAAGCAATTGACTAATGTTAACAAATATAATTGTTCGGAAGGACATCGTTATCTTAAGTCACCATGCCTTGATTTATGTCGTCTGATAATGTTATTTTTTTTAGCTGAATATATCTGACTCCTGAATCAATCGCACTCTTAAGGGGGAATGTAAAATTGCAGGAAACATCCGCTCTTTTGAGCACGCGTTGGCTGAACGCATGACTTTAAAATGGACTTCAGAGTTTCAAAATAGCGCTCAAAGGGAGCAGAGCGAGGAAAACTGAACATTTGCAACCGAATGACTCCAGTTGTAACCTACACAGTGCTGTGCGCGTGTGTGATTTAATTCCTCTAAAATGAACTAATCACGCGCACAACCTGGACACATTTCTTATTGTGTAAATAGTTTGTACATATTACTTCTCCCCCTATCCTCTCTTCCTGTCCCCTCACCTCTTTCATTTCATTTCTCCATTCTGCCTGCTGTCCTTTATTTCCGCTGCCCCAGCTCAGGTGCTTCAGTATCGATGGCAGATGCCGGGGCTAGCAAAAATCTTTTCCTTCCTTTTTACTATTATTTCTTTTAATAAAACCACTACCACCACCACCACCACCACCAACCGAATGAAAGATAGAATTCATATTGGCTGCTTTGCGATGCAGTTCTGGGGACCCCGGAACTTCTTTTGAGAGATGGGGCGAGACTTTGCTTTTGTTTTATTATTATTATTATTATTATTATTATTATTATTATTATTATTATTATTATTATTATTATTATTATTATTATTATTATTATTATTATTATTATAGTGTTAAACTTGTTATATTTGTTTATATTTCTTCTTATTGTGAAATGTTCAGGAGTGTATTTGTGAATACATAAAACAGATTTGAAATGGGCATATTGTACACACAAGAGGGGATCGACTGCATAAGAAGAACTGCATATAATTTATTTAATTCCTGCTCATTATGCTCATGAAAAGGTCTCAGTCAATATATGACTTCTGTTGAGACGTGATTGGTGTAGGTTACTCGAATAAGTTTCTTTACGACTGGCTACGAAGCCGACTATCTCATCCCCATTGTGATTTACATTAACAGCGTCCCAGAATTGAAGCGTTTGTTAGAAACCTTATATGAATGCAAGCAGTTGGAGTCTGGGGGCGCCGCCGCCTCCTCAGGGGAAATGTTGGAGGGGGGGAGGGGGGTCTACTGCCTCCCTTGTCCCCCTGTACCCCCCCCCCCCCCCCGCCTCCTGTTTCGGAGGCGTCCGCGGCCCCCACGAGGAACGCAGGTGCAGCCTGACTGGTTTGGTAGCGTTGTGAGCACCGTCTCGGAGGGACTGTACGCTTACTTCTCGGGAACCTATGGAGCCTAAAAACAACCAGAAACATTGCTTTGTTGGATGACGAAAGCGCACTTACAGCAGTGCTGCCGGAAGCAAATTACGCGAAAGCCGCAGAAGAAACACAGCGAGTATTGGATTCAACCAATTCAGCGACAAAATCGAGTCAGCGAGCTAATTTTTGTTCTTTCATGTCATTTACAAAATATAGACGGTTGTTGAAGCTTAAAATTTCCAAAATTCAAGTTTCTGCAGTAGAGGGCCCAAGGAGCGCCGTAGGCTCCGAGCTCCGTGGTGGTTGGTCGAGCACATGCTGTGCACATGCACAGAGAATAAAAGGCGCTACTGAAATTTGCGAAACTGCTACAAAAGTCCAAAGCACAGCTTGAACACTGTCTTTCCACGAAGGCAGTGATTCGAAGCACTGGAAACCGCCAGTGCGTTTCGCGATCTAGCCCGACCTAAGAATCTGATGGCCAAGATTACGTGCTGTCTCGAGATAAGAGGATTTTATTACTGTTCGGCTACCTTTAGAATATGGGGACCTATCGCCGATTCACATGATGGTCCGTTCGCCCGCGGCCCGAGCATCACGTGTTCATGCGCCACTAAAAACTGGCCAGCGATCCGATGATGTCAAGCGGATGCGACGGACCAAAAGAGCAGACGACGCGCTGGGTGTACCACTGTTGCCAGATTACTTTAAAGCGTTTGGCAACGCTGGTCAAACTGGTTTTTCCTCCCGACCCATGACTGCGACTGAATGGTGCAGGTGCGGCCCTTTGTCCAATTCCTCAACGGCCTGGACCGTCTTGCTAGACCGGTCGATCGCTTTGTCATGGTAGCGAACGCAGTGCAGCTTGTCAAAACAGCGCGCCAGCTCAACGCCACTCAGAAAAAAATGCGGCAGCCGAAATATTGGCAAGAGCGGTGGTTGCCAGAGATAGCGCGCGCGTCTTCGCGGGCCGGCGCTAATTCCTGCGAGGGGAGAGACACAACTTCCCTGGCATTCCAGTCCGTGGGCCGACAGCACGCCTCTCAATTTGGTGACGCACGAACGCGTGATGCGCGGGCCGCGGGAGAACGGTCCGTCGTGTGAATCGGCCGTAGGGGCCGGAATGGCGAGGTGGCAGTGCGCATGCGCAGAACAATAAATAACCCGAGGGGCGCCTGCGCCCTGGCGCCCCGCTGTTCGCCTAACCGATAGGTTCCTCGTGTTCTAAAAGTCATTATCACCTTGTAATTTCCTCAGCCGTGCTACCTTTGAGAACGACCAATAAATTTTCTAACAAGTTCTTGCAGCTACAAGAACTGAGATACAACTTGCTACACTTGAGCTACATGAAGAAGAGTGAAAGCTACAAGGGCGAGACAGCGGCCTTCGTAAGTGCGATATTCTCGAAGCCGTCTGCTCGTGGCGGCTTGCAAAAGCTTCCGCTGCACTGCAAGAACTTATGAAATTGAGCACGGATCTTGGCACGCTTCGGGCTTACAGGTGGCTGTTTTTGTCGCTGCGTTCGAAAGCGGCAACAGCGATGGCGTGTTTACGTGTGTTGCCAACATCTGCACCACAGCTGCTGTTCGCGGCTGTAAACTGCCTGCGTAAACGGGCCAAAATACTGGTCTTCGCAAGTTTTTGTTACCGCTAACTTAAGTCTTTGAAGGCGCACAAATGCCTGCTTGAGCTACACAGCTGGCAGTTACAAGTTATAACGCTTTGCTCAAAACGGCGAAGTCGTGAATTTGGTTCTTTTGGGATGTTCCATTAGGTTCCTGCCTTTCATTAGGTTCCTGCTCCCCCTTCGAAAGAAATCTTCGGCACATACGCTACGGCGTGGAGACCCTTTTTGGCGAAAAAAACAGAACTGGTCATGCGGCGGCGCTGACCTCAGCTGGTGCCTCAATGCCCGCCACGCTGCGCCTCACCTCAACACAACTCAGAGCAATGGTGGTGGCACCTGGCGGGTGCAGCGGTATTGAGGTATGCAGTACGATGGGCGCATATATGGACGGGTTGTAGAAATCTAGAAGTCAGCTACCCTGCAGAGCCAAAACTCCACTATGGCGGCGCGACCTGTTTTGTGGGCAGAAATTAGGTTCAGAGCCGGAGACTTTTGGAATCGGAGAAATGTCGCGCGTCTTTCCTGCACATTCCAGCCGCGAGTCGCGATTCAGGTGTTGAGCCAGCTACCATGCGAGTCACGTGACACGCCTGCCGCGCATAGTAGTCGCGACGGGGGATGAGACGCAGGTGTGCCAAGCTGCTGTTCGCCACGTGCATGCTGAGAACAAGGCTTGCAACCGAAGTCTCCAGCGCTGCACCCAACTTCTGCCTCCTGGACGAGGCGCGCCGCCGAGGTGCAGGAGCTTTTGCTTTGCAGCAAAGCTGACTTTCCGATCTCTGCAGCCAATTTATACGCCGAAGTATGATCGAAGTCACTCAAGGCTCACGGTTTGGTACGAAATCCTTTTTTCAAGCGTTTCACCTTAGAAGAGCCGAGAACCAGGCCGGGGAAAATCGTGCGCCCATTAGAATATAGGCGGGCACCTGGTGGCACTGGGGATCGAACCCAGGACCTCGTGAATGCGACAAGGCCACGATTGGGTCTGCGATGGCAAGAGAGACTGGAAGGTGGATACGATACTGCGCCTTATCTAAGCGTCTTTTTCATGTTGTCTGTAACTGAGACAGAAATTGTAGTGAGGGCGATTTCCATCTGTCATTTTGTCCTCTCGTTTGGCCCAAGTGACGTACAGTAGTTATCAGAAGTAAAGAGCTCAAGGTGTTAACTTCCCTCTCCCTACTTTCAGAGGGGTGAGCAAGAGAGTTCCCCTCACCTCCAAGGGAAATAGGACACTGGCAATGCATAAGGAGACACACTGGGGCCCGGAAGCAAATCACATGGGCTCTATGACAAAAGCTATACTTGTTAGTGCGTGTCTTTGAACTGCAGAAACATTGCTGAGGTCTATGCCTAGCTATAATCTGAGAACCGAGTTTCGTGCTTGTTGACTAGCCCGAAGCTTTTTTTCTCACCTATTGTTCTCCGAATCACAGATTACTATGAATTTCTCTGAAAAGAGGCTGTTGGCCTCGACATGCGATGAGGATCGTATTGTGACCATCGCCAATGGCAGTTATTGACTCATCCCATCTTGAGCACGCTTCCGTTATCATACACGACGTATGTGGGGTGTTGAACGCACCCAAGGTTGCTTGTCTTTCCTCCGGCTTGTCCCCGGCCACCTGTCGAGCACCACCCCTTACTTCTTAACTTTTTAAACTTGCAGAAAAATTTGGCGCTCATTTTCAGGACCAATTCAGTACGGTGGCTGGTCCGTGTCGATGAAGATGTGAGGGCATCGTAATTGGCTAAATTTATGGCTTGGGCCGTTGATTGCGTGTGACTGCATAATAATTTGAAGCGAATATTCTGTTTTGTTTTCTTTTTTTACACAATGCGCCCTTCACACGAAAATCCTGACGTTTTCTTGCTCCCTCCGAACAGTCCATCACCGCGTCTATCTCTCAATCATTCCTGTCAAAACCATGTCCCCGCGGCTACTGCTGAGCGATTTAGTTCTGGCAGCGAAGACGAGCTACTTCGAATCTCCATCGGGCACTGGATGGATGTATGGAAGATAGGAGCATCCCCTTTGAAACGAGGTGGTGGCCGTTGCCACCATGCTCTGCTTCTTTCTTTATTTTTCTTGAACAGTGTAATATATCAGTCTGTATATTCGCCTTTTTTTTAAATAAATTTTTAATGCTAACAAGCTCGTCGGGGCGACGTTGACATAAAAGCTGCTCGCACATCTTCCATCCCGCGCAGTCAGAGAGCCGCGCAGCGCGTTCTTTCTGTGGGGCGTCGTGGGCTCTCAGGCGGAAACAATGCGGCCTGTCTTCGCAGGAAGTCGGTGGTGCGCGAAGCGCCGTCCACTAACGTACCCCCCCCCCCCCCCCCCCCCCTGCTCCACCTTCGCCACACCGGGCCGCCCGAGGCGCTCGTCCTGTGGCCGGCACGGTGACAAAGAGAGGCCCTTTTACCTGGAAGGCTCAGGGGCCAAAATGTGCCCTCTTCTTCCTGTGAAGCAGCGGCACGCACGCCAGGACCGGTCTTGTTCGCGCACGGGGCCCGTCCTGAGTGTTAGTTCTGTGCAGCGCGAGGGGAAAGTACCACCTGCGCCTTCCGTTCAGGACGCCACGCTCATTGAAGCGCAGTATCACTCCGCCTAGTCCTTTAATACTAAACTTCGTGCTAGTTTGTCTCTTCAGATGGTCTCGGCAGCGTCTTACTTCCGCCGCTGCTCGCATGAGTCTGCTGTGTCGGAAGACTACGCTATAAAGAGTCGTCAGGCCCGAGGAACTACGTTATAACGCGCAAGCGGGGCAAGCCAGCGCAAGCCAGCGCCACTCTGTTCCACGTTGAAACGCTGCACGACATGGAGCCCGACGGAGAAACAGCCCTCGCGCGCTCTGCGGCCGAGAGGCGCTTTTCTCTTTCTGCGACCGGGCAGTCTAATTGCCCGTTTCACAGAAGGTGAAACGCCGGGGCCGGATACCATTAACCCCGTGAGCAGCAGTGGCAGTCGCCGTTTGTAGACTATGCGGCGCGCTCGGCGATGGGCGAGCGTAGAGGCGAGCGCGGGTGCTTGCGCGCAGTTATGTTCCAGGCCGTGCTATCTGCGCTTTCTGGCACGCGTATCGGCTTAGACCGACAGGATCGGATTGGATTGTAAAATGATCAACTTAAATGATGGGCGTAAAAAGAACTTGAATCCCGTGGACTAGCTTCATGCAAATCAAATAAAGGTTACCGAACGCATATGTGAAAAGTTTCGAGGATACATTTGACACAATGGCCACGCAGTCCGAATACTGTGACGGAATATGATACATTCACTTGATGCTCTATCAAAGAGCTAAGTGGCGCTGAGTTCGATCCAGAAACAGACTCGGCTTGGACACGAATTGTAGAAATGAAGTTTTCCTTCCTTCCTTTCTGTCCTCCTTCCTTTCTGTCTTTCTTTCGTTCTGTCTGTTAGTCTTTCTTTCTTTATTGGCAGTGCAAGTACGTATCAATGCTGTACATGTACGAGCAGGTGGGACGACACGCAAGTGGAACGTGGTTATGCAATCCAACGCCGTTGACGTGCGACTTCACGCTTGTCAGGTTGCGCGTTAGGCTGACATATCCTGCCATGTGCGAGTGCTGTATCCGATCGCCCATTATTGCACCGATCTTTGAAACTTTTGCTGGGTCTTGCGTCAATGCGCGGGAATCGGATCACAGTGCTCTGTCTTTGTTTCACCAGGGCTAATTTGCTCTCCTGTTATCTTCGGTCTTATTGCTTTGCGATGAATGCGGGATCGCTGCCAAGTCATTGAAATACATCTTCAGTTCCACCATAAAATGACTAAGTACAGGGAAAATGACGTCATCATCATGACTACGCCCACTGCAGGACAAAGGCATCGCCAATATCCTCCCCAATTAACCTTATCGTGAGCCAGCCTCGGTTACCTTATCCTCGGAAACTTGGTCATCTCTTCCGCCTACCCTAACATTCTGTCGCCCCCCGCTATGCTGACAACGTACGCATAAACTGATGTACTTACAGGCAAATCTGAACAACAAAATGGACTTTTATTGCTCATATCAATAAGCAGGGCCGACAAGAATTCATGCCGAGGTTTTAAGTCGGTGTATTCGATGCAAAGTCATGGTTAAAAAAAAAAGAAATCGTCGAGACAAAACAGAGCAAGGCACTTACACGAACAAGCTAGTTTTGTGTTTGTGCTCTTATACCTCGTGCACAGCGATGTTGTCTTCCAAACACATGAGCATTCGCTCTTGTCGCTGGTTCATTGCCAGGCCGATGGACATGTGTCGAAATCCAAGAGCCCCGTTCTTCGCATTCCGATGAATCTTGAAAGTACATTTAAAAAACAAGGTCTCGACGCGCGCGCGCGCGCGTGTGTGTGTGTGTGTGTGTGTGTGTGTGTGTGTGTGTGTGTGTGTGTGTGTGTGTGTGTGTGTGTGTGTGTGTGTGTGTGTGTGTGTGTGTGTGTGTGTGCGTGTGTGTGCGTGTGTGTGCGTATGCGTGCGTGTGTGTGCGTATGCGTGCGTGTGTGTGTGTGTGTGCGTGTGTGTGTGTGTGTGTGTGTGTGTGTGTGTGTGTGTGTGTGTGTGTGTGTGTGTGTGTGTGTGTGTGTGTGTGTGTGTGTGTGTGTGTGTGTGTGTGTGTGTGTGTGTGTGTGTGTTTCCTTTTTGCACGCAACAAAAGCTATGCTCGTCATCAAAAGAAGCAGCATCCCAAGTCCCCATATCCCTCGTCTCTCGCGTCTAACGCCGTGCGTGTTCGGGCGTGGAATTAAAAGAGCGCGTTGCAGGGCGGAAAACGCGGGACACTTCACAGTTTCTACAGATGTACTTTTTTTTTTTTCCCCCCACCTCCGCTCTCACTGCCGGTGCCTCTTTCCGAGAATCGCGGTGCCGGGGCATCGGCGTGGCTGCCGCCGCTTGCGCGGGGCTGTTGCTCCACTTGCTCTCCCCTCATTCTCCTCTCCCTCGGCCACCGCCGGTGCCGTAACGGGGCTGACCTTCGCCGGTCGAGCGGCTGCGCTAACTGTCCGTGACTTTGCCGCTGCCACTGTCCGCCAAGGTCTGCTGTTCCCCGCCGCCGGTGCGGTCAGCCCCCTCGGGCCGGACTTTCTCTCCCTCGGCGGCGATAATGAAAGTCGCCGACCTGATTACGCCGCCGCTGCCCCGGCGCCGCCGCTGAGGGGGGAACGCGCGCCCGCACGCGCCGGAGGTGTGCCGCTTGTCGGTGTGTGTGTTTGTGTACGTGTTCTGCGCTCTTGTCGCCGCTGCGTAAGACAAGTCGGAGACGAAATTGCACGCGCTAGCCCAAGGTCGCGCATTGCGTTCGCACCAACTGAATTAACGGAGACGGCGGTCGAAATAATAATAATAATAATAATAATAATAATAATAATAATAATAATAATAATAATAATAATAATAATAATAATTGGTTTTGGGGGGAAAGGAAATGACGCAGTATCTGTCTCATATATCGTTGGACACCTGAACCGCGCCGTAAGGGAAAGGATAAAGGAGAGAGTGAAAGAAGAAAGCAAGAAATAGGTGCCGTAGTGGAGGGCTCCGGAATAATTTCGACCACCTGGGGATCTTTAACGTGCGCTGAAATCGCACAGCACACGGGCGCCTTAGCGTTAAAATGCACGTTTAAGGGATGACTTGTAACCGTTCTTTCTTTTTCCTTAAAGCCAATGTCTTTTACCAGTTAATGGCTGGAGTTTTCCTAATGAGTTGATGGAGGCTGATGTTGTGGTTTTGTTTTAGAAATTAATAATAAAAGACAAAAATATTGGTTCCGGCCGCGGAAAATGCCACATGGTCATCGGAAGTTCGAGCTGCGGCTAATTGAAATAAAATGTGCAGAATGCAGATATAAGTCAGTTGAATAAAAGGTAGGCAATGACAAGAGAAAAGAGAGTGAGAGAAATAGGAATTATTTACACCCCATGTATACCCAATCACACAATTACTCTAATCAGCATCATCATCAGCCTGACTACGCCCACTGCAGGGCAAATGACTCTCCCATGTCTCTCGAAGTAAGCCTGTCAGCTGCGGCCCCCGTATCCCCGCAGATTTCTTAATCTCATTCACCCACTTAACTTTCTGCCGCCCCCTGCTACGCTTGCCCTCTCTTGGAACCCACTCCGTTACCCTTAAGATCCAGCGGTTATCTTGTCTTCGCATTACATGCCCTGACCAAGCCCATTTCTTCCTCCTGATTTCGACTAGGATGTCATTAACCCGCGTTTGTTCCCTCACCCACTCTGCCCGCTTCCGGTCTCTTAAATTTACACCTATCATTTTTCTTTCCATGGCTCGCTGCGTTGTCCTTAACTTATGCTGAACCCTTTTCGTTAGCCTCCACGTTTCTGCCCCATACAATTACCCTCGCATAAATAAAAAAAAAACACCTAGGGTATCGGTATCCTATCCATGTTTCGCATTTTTGAGTTCACTGTAAAAAAATAATATGTGCTATATACGCACAAGTTTAAACTATGCACTAGTGGCCTCCTGTCGAAGCTAACAATCGATGACTTGGTCATGGGTTCTATCTTGACCGCACCGAGCGTATTTTGTTGATGGCTATAAATACGGAAGTACTCGCGTTCATGGATTTCGTTGCTGGGTATAGACTCCGTACGCTGCAGTTTGGCGCGCGCGAGTGGCGACACCTGGTTAACAGCGGTGGCGAAAGGCGGACGCAGCCAACGCATCTGGTTCAGTTTGCAGTGAGCGAGGCTAGCGGTGAGGTGTTTCGTCCGAAGGCGAAAACAAACTTGGATAATTATGGGTGCTCGACCTACTGCTGTGTTTACGAATTTCATAACAGCTATAAAACACTGCAGTAGAGGTACCGAATATATCTTAACGCTTTCCTTGGACCTCGTGCATGCTCGCTCATGCACGGGGGGTCTGCTGGAAATGAGTGCACTGTGGAACTAATAATAATAATTGTTTTTTTGGGGAAAGGAAATGGCGCAGTATCTGTATCATATATCTTTGGACACCTGAACCGCGCCGTAAGGGAAGGAATAAAGGAGGGAGTGAAAGAAGAAAGGAAGAATAGGTACCGTAGTGGAGGGCTCCGGAATAATTTCGACCACCTGGGAATCTTTAACGTGCACTGACATCGCACAGCACACGGGCGCCTTAGCGTTTTTCCTCCATAAAAACGCAGCCGGCGCGGTCGGGTTCGAACCCGGGAACTCCGGATCAGTAGTCGAGCGCCCTAACCACTGGGCCACCGCGGCGGGTCACTGTGGAACTAAATTCATGAATGTGAACTGGGAAAGGGTTTACACTGACTGGGGTGTTTTGAACGTGCCATTATTGGTAGGAGTTGCTTTATGTCTTTATATAGGTGGAAGGAATGCGCTCAGTCAGTCACAGGAAATGGCCTACGGTGAAGTTCTTGGAGCTAGCATCTGAAGTTTAAGTCTTCGTTTGTTATGCTGATCTGTGGTTCAGCGTGTAAATTTTGTTTCTAGTTTTTTTTCCTGTGTGTGTATATGCTGTGGGAGCGACGCCATAATTCTGAGAGTGCTTACGTCGTTTTTCACATTGTTTCACCTAAGCTTATGTCTATTTATTTGGATCATTTTATTTCCTACAGTGGTTTAAAATTTGTATCTTTATTTGTTGCATTTCTGAGATCTCAAATCCTGTTCTGGACGAATAAAAAGAAAAATAGAGTAATAATAATTGGTTTTTTGGGGGGAAAGGAAATGGCGCAGTATCTGTCTCATATATCGTTGGACACCTGAACCGCGCCGTAAGGGAAGGGTAAAGGAGGGAGTGAAAGAAGAAAGGAAGAAGGAGGTGCCGTAGTGGAGGGCTCCAGAATAATTTCGACCACCTGGGGATCTTTAACGTGCACTGACATCGCACAGCACACGGGCGCCTTAGCGTTTTTCTTCCATAAAAACGCAGCCGCCGCGGTCGGGTTCGAACCCGGGAACTCCGGATCAGTAGTCGAGCGCCCTAACCACTGAGCCACCGTGGCGGGGTAGAAAAATAGAGAGTGGTTCAAATTTGCCTATATATATTTCTTGGGTTTCGCAACATCGCTAAACCCTTAATTTCTGAAATTAATCTTCTTATTTTAATGGGGTTTATCGTCCCATGCAACTCAGACTATAAGGGGCGCCATGTAGAAGGTTCCAGATAATTTCAACCACTTAGGGTTCTTTAACGTGCACTGATATCGCGCAGTACACGGGCCTCTAGCATTTCGCCTTCACCGAAATGCGACCGCCGCAACCAGGATCGAACTCGAGTCATTTGGGTCAGCAGCTGAGCACCATAACCACTGAGCCACCGCGGCGGCCTTTCTAGAGTCAAGTATTTACCAAAAGAAAAATGCGACCAAAATAGTTCATGTAATCGGTGCCTTCGTGAAATTCCTGATATGAAAGTCCTCTAACTGTGGAAGATAATCAGCAAGAAACCCATGGTATTTTTATATGCTTAGTGCTATGCTTCTCTGAGGGGAATACACAAAGTAAAGTAGTGTCAATCCTGCAGGATTAGAGCATTATCATCTGATATGTGTAGTAAGTTTGCGTTTTTCGCGATTCTAACCAATCATTCACATAGTGGATGTCACAGTGGATGTAAGTTGCATAGCTGATTTCATTATCTGAGTCAATCAGAGACTTGTTTCTCAAACTGTGAAGGTACTTAATCAATCTCAATAAGCTCAACTGCGCTGCCGGATATTGCAGTGCCGTCGGGACTGCAACACAATCATGGTTGCTCGGAATCGGTGATCAGCCCAACCTGAAAGCAATTGAAACTAAATGTAGGAGCGGTGGCGTCAGTGCGTTGAAATCCGCAGAGAAGCAGGTATTGACTCAGAATGGCATCGCGGTCAGTGCGCGTCTGCTATGCGGCCGCGCTGACGCGAACGCATCGGGCATGGAGGAAGGCGCAGGGCCACCAGGGCCAGCCCATAGAGCTCCAGGCTCTCAAAATCCATCTGAAGTCCTATTCTAAGGCTTGCCTAACTGAATTAATGAATATTTTACAGGTGAAAATATGATAATTAGCTAATTATTGAATGAATAAAAGCGCTCTTTAGTTCAGCCGCTGTGCACTGTGGGCTATGTCATATATGCGAAGTTGTAGGGGAAGGCTGCAGAATAATTAGAACGAGCCACAGAGGCAAATACGTCGCATGCAAAACGTGCGTTGAAATTTCAAAATATTGGCAATTTCGCACGCGCCCTCCTCGCGGAAGCTGCTCATTTTGTCGTGGGCAATTTCCTGTGCCCCTGCAGCCAAGGCTAGGCAGGAAAGGGAAGTATATATGGGCCTTTGTACCAGTGCCGTGGGTAGTGGATTGTACATCGCTCGGGCTAAAGCCCCTCCATAGCTTTTACTGCGAACCAGGTTAAATACACCCTAAACAGAAAGGAGTAAAAAGAGAGTAACCGGTCCTCTAGCGAACACCCTTTTGCAAAAGGGTGTGCGCTATAGGACAGCTTACTCCCTGTTTACTCCTATGTTGGAGTAGTCGTGTTTAGAGCGTAGCGCCAACCTCCCTTTCCCCCATGGCGGCGCTTCCTCGTCACATAGCTTTCCAGCTTCCGGTCTTGAAAGGAAGCGCCGACATTCGCGCAGGGTTTCTGCTAAGAGCACGAGCAACCAACTCGCCCACAAAGCTGCCATCTTGTACGAGAGCCCTCCCAAAATGTGTGCGACGGAACTGAAGTGTCTCTCTCTTTCTCACCCCAGAACTATACGCATTTAACGAATTGTAGCAATAAGACAGGGTTTCTTTTAGTCTTTTTATGTGTTTACAGATATTGCCCATAGTTATTTATTCCTGACCCTAACACTCCACGTGTGCAGAGCATGGTTTCATTGGTAGTGATGAGGTTAGGGAGCTTGTTGAATTGACGAAAAACGCCTGTCGTGAAAGGGTATCGAGAAAAATCGCTCGTAATAGTTAACAGCGATCGCCTTGTTCTTGCTCAGTCCAAACTGCCGCTCGGGACTTTTTCTCAGTGGCAAATCACTGTCGCTTCACTCTTCTGTCAATAAGTATGCGATCCTGTATATTTTACATGACCCACCTGCAATTCCTGTTATAGTTACTCAAAGTAACTCCTAGTACCCCTTTAAGTGGCTCACCTTACATGCTTACGGCCATGTGTATTTATGAATGTGAATTAATGTATTAAATAACCTTGGCACGTGTACATGTGTAAATAAATAAACGCAGTAGTTAAAATGGCAGGACATAACTGTACTTTATATTAAATCTCCACTATAACTTTGCGTTTGACGGAGCTGGAAGATTTACGCCTTGCTTTGGCCCAGTTGGCCAATTTTACTTCAGATGGCTACACTCCTAAACAAACAGGAAAATGGTAGACAAACCCTGTGTTTTGTGCACACCCATCCTATAGAGAAAGAAAAAGAAAAGAACGACAGAGAGGGATAATTTACTTGCGTGAGACAACGTGAGAAAGAACACACGTCCTGTAGCGTTTCTCCTGAGTTGTAAGCACATCGAGGAGAGAACTGTATATGCACACACCAACCACCGCATCAACCGTCCCGAGGAATGAGTCGGAGCAGGTAATGAAAACAGCACGTCCTGCTCCGTCGGCACCCACGCTGTGTATCGCAGATGGTGCCGCGGCGTGTTCCCAGCGCCAGGGACCGCACTGAAATATGCGCACGCCATGAGCAAGCGCCGGAATGCGCGGTACGTGCCCGCTGGGATGTTTAGCAATCGTTTTCCGTCTTTTCGAGCGTGCGCCATGAAGAACGGTGTGGCGAATGTTCCTTAAAGGAGGCCCTCCAACCGAGGTCGTTGACCGGTTGTAGCGACGTCGCGGTTCATTAGCTTAATCCGTGGATAATCCCCTTGCACTTAAAAACCCAGCGTTGCCGCGCTAGGAGATGCAACGAGATAAAGCACGTGTTCGAACATGCCATCGGGTACCTGAATCCCAACAGTGGACGCCATTGGCTGGAGGGCATCCGTTGATGGAGATATCGCGCTTAGCTGGCACAGGCAACACGGAACATGCAAGAATGGCGGAATGGGTGCTCTTGCCTGTTCCGTGTTTCTGTACCGGCTAGTTTATTACTAATTTATTACATTTATTACTTCGTTCTTGAGTTGTATTCAATGATCACCAGAAACCAGAATCCCCGCGCAAAAAAAAACGAGGAAAACGAACTATTCCGATTCTAAGCACTGCTTGCGGGTCTACCAGAGTGAAATAGACGGATGTGAACTAAATGCACCATGAGACATAAAACGTGAACAGCGCCAATAAACAAAGCACAATATTTTATTTTTTTACTTCGATCAACCAAATGATCAGACAGGATTTCATAAAAGCTACTCGACAATATAACATATTCACACTGTCAATCAGGTCATAGCGAAATACGCGGGATATAACCAACCCCTATATATAGCCTTCATAGATTTGGAGGAAGCATTTGACTCAGTCGAAACACCAGCAGTCATGCAGTCATTACGGAATCAGCGTGTATATGAGCCTTATGTCAAAATACTTGAAGATATATATAAGAACTGTACAGCTACCATAGATCTCCATAAAATCAGCAATAAAAATTCGATAAGGAAGGGCGTCAGACAGGGAGACACCATCTCGCCAATGCTATTCACCGCGTGTTTATAGGAGGTATTCCGAGGCCTGAATTGGGAAAAGTTGGGAATAAAAGTTAAATGATAATACCAAAGTAATTTGCGATTCGCTGATTACGTTGCCTTGCTAAGTAACTCAGAAGATGAACTGCAAATCATGATCACTGAGTTAGAAAGGCAGAGCAGAACGGTTGGTCTAAAAATAACGTGCAGAAACCCAAAGTAATGTTGAAGAGTATAGGAAGGCGGCAGCAGTTTACAATTGGTAGCGAGATGCTGTAAGTGGCACGGGAATACGTCTTTTTAAGACTGGTAGTGTTAGCAGATCCGCGTGACGAGAGTGAAATAACTAGAATAATAAGAATCGGATGGAGGCATATGGCAGGAACCCGACCGCAGCGGCCGCGCTTTGATGGAGGCTAAACGCAAAAGGCGCCCGTGTGCTGTGCGATGTCAGTGCACGTTAAAGATCCCCAGGTGGTCGAAATTATTCCGGAGACTTCTACTACGGCACCTCTTCCTTTCTTCTTTCACTCCCTCCTTAACCCCTGCCCTAACGGCGCGGTTTGGGTGTCCACCGAGATATGTGAGACAGTTGCTGTGCCATTTCCTTTCCTCAAAAACCAATTGTCATTTTTTCATTTGGCAGGTTCTTCAGATCATGAATGGCAGTTTACCAATATCCTTCAAGAGAAAAGTATACCACAATTGTATCTCACCGGTACTCACCTATGGACAGAACATGGAGGCTAACGAAAAGGGTTCAACTTAAGTTAAGGGCAGCTCAGCTAGCTATAGAAAGGAAAATTATAGATGTTACGTTAAGAGACAGTAAGAGGTCAAAGTGAGTCAGTGAACGAACGCGATTTCAAGTTCAATTTAATGGGAATAAAGAATACAAGCAAAATAAGTACAAGAAATTAGTATTGTAGGAGGAGGTTCCACTGTTAAAAGCCGTCAGGGGGACCTTCTAATGTAAAGTAACGTAGTTTAAACAAATACAAATGAATACTGATACCCTGGTCGAAATTAAGGAGAAGAAATGGGCTTGGGCAGGGCATGCAATTCGAATGTGCCATCTTCTGAAAGGCTAACAACAATAACTGCAACAATTCGAAGACAAGATAACCAATGGTCGTTGAGGGTAACGGAGTGGATACCAAGAAAAGGGTGAGCGTAGCAGGGGGCGGCAGAAGGTTAGGTGGGCGGATGAGATTAGGAAGTTTACAGGCATACGGTGGGCGCAGCTGGCAAAGTACAGGGCCAATTGGGGAGATATGGGAGAGGCCTCTGTCCTTCAGTGGGCGTAGTCAGGCTGATGATGGTGATGGCTGTGTACAACCAGGGTTATTTATGTTTGTGCTTAATAGAGCCAGCGAGCAATACATTCGTAAACGAGTTCCAAAGGAATGTCCCGCTGCAAATGAGAAAAATACCGCATATGCATGTTCTACTTTCATTTCGACCCGATATAGTGAATTATTCGGGAACCCAATGAAGGGTGCTCTATGTCGGTATCTTATAAGTGCACCTTGAGTGATCCGCGGAGCAGGCGACGCCTTTCCCGCTGTCGTGACTGGCGAGGGTTCACTGTACATTAATTGTGCTCCAACTGTGAAGATATACAAGCTTATGTGATTATTAGCTGGGCAGTTGTACCGATTATGTACCCTGTAACCTTGACACGTTGGTCACACCTTCCCGCGCTGATCATTGGCTTGCATGTGGCTGATTGCCATCTTGTTGCTTACTGCCGCAGTGCACAGCTTCCAGATAAACGCGCGTATCAAACTTGGGTAAGAAAATCTTTATGAATCCGACAATTAATCTCACTGTTGAATTACAAAAATGGTTTCTACTAATTTTCGCACAGCGGTAATGGTGCTGGCCAACATAAAGGTTGGCAACTCCGGTTTACGAACGAGCCATTGCACTTCTTAACTTTCTACGCATACATGATACGTTTTGTCCAAGCGTGCTCCGGCTATTTAGAATTTCAGCGTAACATTGTCGCACCATAAGGTTAATGCTGGACTAGTTCTGAGCACGTGTATATTTTTCTTTAATTTTATTTCTCGACAAATTGTCATGGACTCATCAAATATGAACTAATGGTGGTCTCTTATGTGCCTGTCCTCCGCTGCTTGTAGACCATGTACAGGTGTGGCCAGAAAAAAAAAATATGCTGCTCTGTTCAAAAAGCGATCACGCTTATTTGTCATATCAAGAAACATTACGAATTTGTGAGAAACAGCATTAGCGATAATCACCAGCCTGCACATGCCATAACTGCCAACTTTTAGTTAGGCTACACGTAAATGGGTGAGAAGGTCATTGCGCTCTATTTTACTTCTGTCAGAACCCCTAGGTAACAAAATTTCCCATTTTGTCTTATTTAACATAGGTGAGCTTCTAGCTCTTCTGTTTTCGCAGATACAGGAGTCTTCATCGAATTGCAAAAATGACCACGCGCTCTCCCCTCTATATCCCTCTATACCGCCATCTCTACGGCGACTTCTGTCTACCAGCTTTTCCACTTAAGTGTTCTCTTAAAAAACGCGTCACCTCTCCAGCACAGAACAGAAGGGATTCGCTAAGCTGTTGAATGTGCACAACTTCGGCACCTGATTGGCCCGTGCGGCCCCCAATCGCTGCATGCCGCGACATGACAACGGATACGGCGACCAATTACACAACTTCGTGAATATTCGTGAATCCGGTCTAACTTTCGAAAGACTATACCCATCGCTTATGGACAGCCTTTTCGACAGCCAGCAAAAGCGCGGCGGCCCACGGGCGCGCCGAACGCCTCTCCGCGCCTCTGTTCGCTCTACCGTCACGTGACTCGCGGACAAAAGCCAGCACGACGCGGAGCTCCCATCAATGGGGAAAAAAATGTCCACGACGGCACGATTTACGCTCGCGTCCGCTTCGTCCCCATCCTTTCTCCGCTCGGACAAACGGGGCTGTGCCTGCGTGCGCAATCCGGCGTTTGCGGGCGGCCGACATCGTCGACGCGATGTCGTCGCGGCAAACAGCCGCGGGCGCCTCGGAGCGCACCTTTTCAGCCCCTCTGAGTCGGCGACGGCGTTGCCCAACCTGAAGAGAGCGACGCACAAAGCGAGGGGGACTCGCAAGACAATGGCTACGTCGTCTCGAGCTCGGAACATAGGCACCCTTCTCTTCTGGGCGCTCATTCTTCGCAGCGCGCGGCGGGATCAAAAATCTAGGCTCATTCATGCGACGACGAGAGAGCCTCCTGGGGAACAAAAAGGCACCCCCGCCGCTCTTCGTCCGCCCGGAGGACACATGGCCTCCTGCTTGCCTATGCCGCGAATGCATACACACGCACAGGAGGGGAGCTATCTCGCTGTGGATGGGTGCAGCCGCGGGTTCCCTCCTTAGCCTATTGAGAACCGGGCCGCGGGCGCTGTGTTGATCAACAGCGGAGACGTTGTGCCATCATTGCCGACTCGACGCCCCTCATCTCCCAACCTTCGACGATAGGGAGTAGGGGGGGGGGGGGGGGGCTTTTTTCTCTCGAACATCCTTTGTTACAGAGCCCTTGGCTGGGGCTGCGAGCTAGCATACACTTCGACGGTGTGACTGCGCTCGATCGGGCGCGGCCCTCGTATACGGTGCGCGGCCTGTCATTGAAGGCGCGCTCGTTTGTAAAGGAGATTGCCGGTGCGTCGCAGTCCGATCCTTATTTCGTTGATGAAACCCTTTTTTTTTCTTTATCTCTCTCGTGTCCTCCCTCTTTAACGCTTGCCGCGGAGCGGGATACCCCGTGAGGATTAAATTTCCCAACCGGTTTGCATGCGAACGGTCCCGAATGTCGTGAACTAAGTGTGCCGTTAAGCAACGTACCTTTTACTCGGGTTTCAAGTTCTTTTTTTTTTCGCTCTTAGCTAATCCTGTGATGTAATACGAATAATTCCGACTGAGTGCGTCGCTTTGCGAAAACCAACCCTGCTCTTCACAAGAACAGAGCTGTTTGAACAAGGGAATTTGAAAGCCATAGGGTTTGTCCCTACTTAGACGTAATCGGCGCATCCGCTCACCGGTAAAGCCTGCGTGCAGTGAATTCTACTGCTTTTATCTGCCAAGGAGTTAAACACGAAACGGTTATGTGAGATTTTCGTCAAGTTTAAATATTATATGCTTCAACTTTCTGTGGTTCTGCAGCCAAGGCTAGGCACAAACGGGAAGGAGACGGACCTTTCTTCCCGTCCCGTGGGGAGTGGGTTTTCATTAGACACCTTGCGCATACCACTTACCATGTTACCGTTACCATGCCCGGAGGACCGATAGCCACCCTTCGCCAGTGCGCACACGCTGATTGGTCCCGATACGGCAAGCGCGCGCGCAGCTTCCGGGTACTTGGTGCCATCCGCAGCTTCCGGGTACTTGGTGCCATCCGGCGCCCTCAAGGCGACCTGCGCATGCGCACTGACGTCGCGCGGGCTCCCGTTACTCCGGTAACAATAACGGTAACACGGTACACGGTATGTATGCAAAAGGTGACCATTGTTCTGGCTAGAGGTGCGGAGGGGTGTAGGGGGAGGTTTGAGAGCCAGTGAGGTGTCGCTGGGGCTAATATACTCGGGGACAACTTTTCTTGGCAATGCAGTAGAGACCAGGCAGGAAAGGGAAGGTGACAGGCTTTTGTTCCCGTGTTCTAGATGGTGAGTTGTTCATTGTTCGGGCTACGGGGGGGGGGGGGGAAGCTATGGAGCGGAACAATTGAACAGCACGACACAGGGACCAAAGCCTGTCTCCTCTTTCCTGCCTAGCCCCTACTGCATTGCCAAGAAAAGTTGCCCCCCAGGGACAGGGCTGAGGAACACGACAAGACTGAGGAGGTAGACCACTCCCAACGGCAAGGGGACGAAGGCCCACCTTAGCTTTGCTGCAGAGCTACATAAAGTTGTCCGCGTCACAAAACGGGGGCGCAGAAGAGCGGACGAAAACAGACATTCATGCTCATAATTTACTACAGGTGATAAAAGATACCGGTGCGGTGCGATGTCGTGCTACCTTCTTTGCGCGCAGTGTCAACAGTCTGATTGTAATGGGATGTGTGTGGATCAGATTTCATTCACTGCATTTTACAGAAAAATAGTTATTAAATACGCGTTTGCTACATAATCGCAATATTATAGGGAGCCAGGACCACTTCATCGAATTTTCGTTTTCATTAAGTATCAATTATTTATTTCTTTGTGGCTATCAGCTGATGCTTATTCTGCAGCAAAAGACGTGTATATTGATGATAAAAGCGGATTTCAAAATTGAACAGGTATTTTTCCCGCAACTCTATCAATTGATAGCACGTGGCGTCAATGATGAAAAAGAGCTCCGTGGCATTTACTGATAGTGAATGGGGCTCAGAGATACACAACAAGAAAGGAGTATTTACGCCCCTATGTACAGTTGCGAAAGCGGCCGGTGGCGGTGGTACCTGTATTTCATTTTTTCCCATTTTCTAAATGCTTGGTGCGCAGACAACCATGGTGGCGCAACAACATGGCGGCCCCATCGCGTCGCGGCCACATGAGCCAACATGAACTGAGTATTCTGGTTTTCCGACACGGGTCAAATTAATGTTAGCGCCCTCCAGTTCTTTGCATGTTTTCTGGGAACGGTAATGAATGGGACAAAATAGGTGGGAGGGTGTGCACTGCCTTCTCCCCTTTGTGCAGCGCCTTTTGGATTGCGAGAAGCTCGCTGCGCTGCTTTTGCGTGAAAACCTGTTCCTCACTTTGAGCATTCAGTTCGGCAAACACATGGTTGCCGCGAAGGAGCCTCCTACCGGCCGCCAAATTTGAGCGCGAAAAGTGTGTATTACGGCTTTGGTTTTCAGGGAAAGTAACGTCTTTGCGTGATGAGGTTCACTGGTCACTGACCAAGGTCCACAAAATAATGACGTTTCGGGAGCGCTACGGCTCCCTTGTTCAAAATGAACAACCAGCTGGACGTCCCGGGCTTTTTGTAGCGGTTACTATCGTTCTGAGGCATTTCGCTTAGATAGGATGCAATGTGCCGTCATTATTATTTATTGTGTTGGGCGTAGTCTGGATGATTAATGACTCGAGATTTCGGGGGGAGGATACATTCTTTTCCGTTATCACTATGTCTGCTTCATGCCAGTTAATTTCATGACCAGTCTCTTACGCATGCTTCGCGATTGCGTTCGTTGTCACTTTTCCTTTTCGTACATCGTGCTGATGTTCTTTCAGGCGTCT